>NC_091744.1:68824416-68896916 GCF_043380555.1 Nothobranchius furzeri | reverse complement strand
AGGAAATCAGATTGATTTTTTTATGTAATCGGGTTAAATGCATTAAATATTTTGAGCGGGGGAGGTAATAAAATAATGCACTCATATTGTATCTGGCTGGTCTGAGGCAGACTGCTAAGTGAGTTGAGAGACAGGAAGTGCCATGCATCAGATTTTAGATGCTCTTCCTCTAAAATCAAATAAATAAATCTCACATGAAGTCAAGCATCGAGGTAATGTGCTTTTCTAAATAAGAACAAATGGCCTCATTGTCTTTAATTGTTACAAAAGAAAACATGCATGGGTATGGTCATTGTAATGGATGTGATGTCATTAAAAGACTCACTATGTAGGCACAGGTTGGGCTGAAGGCGTACGTTCCACACACGTACAGGTGAGTGCTGTTGATGCGGAGTAAAATCTTGATGTAGTTGAAACAATCTCTCTGTATTAGAAACACAAGAAAAACTTTTAATAAAATTAATTACATCATTTTGTTCCCATTTGCAAATATCAACAAAAATATTGAGCGAAGTGGAGTGGAGCTAACGCTAGTGTGTAAATGCCATTAGATTGGCTAACAGCAAAGCAACTCTAACACTGACTCCATTTACTTTGCAACGTTGAGGTTTTATTTCTCTCTGCTGTGTGGTGGAGCTGCTAATGCTAACGGTTAGCTTCTACTAGCCGAGGCATTCTCTGCTGTTTCCTGGATGCTAAACCTACAGCAGTCCCTGTCGTGAGTCAAGATGGGTGAGTCCATGAATGTTAAGTGACAGTGTGACGTAGATCTGTACAGCTAGCATTTCACTGTCCATTTTCAATCAGAACTAATGCAGGAAATAGGGGTTAAAGACAAATTTCACGTTCAGCCTGCATGAAAAACTCAGAGTGACCGATTATAATCAGACATAATAATAAAAAATTATGTTTTAGTGAAGTGGACACACCGACACCAATATGTCTTCATCATAATCCATGATTTTAAGTATTTATCTGAAAATTATATTTATAAATTATAAATTTATATAAAAAACTAAATCGAAGGATGACTATTTTAAAACCTTTTCATCGTTATTGGTTAAATTTACATGATTATTAACAAAATGTCATAGTTATTTGCGATTAGCCGTAGCACTTCAGGATGACCCTGGGTCAATTCCAGCAAAGAGAGGAATTGTTTTAAGTACCAGAAATCTACTCAGATGAACTATTGTCTCATCAATGCAGTCTGATCTGAGCTTTGTTTGGTGAGTTAACTACAGCAGGCTAATTGTTCATAAACTTAGGCTATTGCTTAACTAATTCCACTTCCTGTTTAGCTGCGCTTGGGTAATAAAAGGGTCTTGGCTGAAAATAAATAGTGTGACAAAATAAGTAGTGTTGCAGAGGAAAAGAGTGATTGAATGGAAGAGAAAATCCATTATTGTAGAATGAAAATTTGACAGGAAGAGTCCAGGGTCTGTTTCCCAAATGTCTCCGACTTCACCAAAAATATGCCCTGCAGTCATGTAACTAGTTCCATCCCTGTGAGTTCAGCTACTGTACGTGCACTTCAAACCAGCTGAGGACTCGCCTGAAGATCTTTGCCTTTGAAACTGCATTCCTTCCTCTTGGTCTCTGGAGTTTTCCATGTGAGCTGCAGGAGCAAAAAACCCAAAAACGGTTAGACTCATACTTTATGGGGTAACGTTTGTACACAGTAAGAATGTTAGGAAAAAAGATTTTAAAAATGGGTGTTTGTTTTTTAAAGTCAGATTTTCATTCAAATATTTATAAATGCCACAGTTCCAGAATAAATATTTTTTTGGCAAGCTGAACATTTAATTTGGAGCCAAGTAAATGTTTAGGTTAGACCTAAATATGTATCTTCCAAATTAAATATTTAATTTTAAAACTAAATATTTACTTTGGATCTAAATGTTTAGTTTACAAAAATGATCAACTCAAAATAAATTATTTAGTTTACAAACTAAATATTTAGCTAAAAATAGATTTTAGTTTACAAAATACATTTTTTGCTACAAACTGAATATTTTGTTTACAATTTTTTTTGCTCCAAAATAAAATTTCAGTGATGAAAATAAATAAAACATTCCAAATGAAATATTTTATTTAAAAATCAAATATTTAGTTCATAAAAAATGCTTAGCTCAAAGTAAAATATTTGATTTGCAAACTGAATATTTTGCTAAAAAAAGAATTTAGTATACAAAATAAACGTTTATCTACAAATGGACAATTTTATTTAGTTTATTTAACTAAACAGTTTGCTCCAAAACAAATTTTAGTGATGAAAATAAATTATTAGTTCCAAATTGAATATTTAGTTTGGAACTGTGACATTGAAAATATTATGCTACTGTAATAACATGGTGAAAATAATGACTTTGAAAAATCAATTCCCATCCAATAATATTGTGCAGAGGTGTTTTATACTAACAGGCATTTAGGATTCTTACTTTTTTTTATTATTATTTTACCAAATTAACACTTCATCATCAAAGATCCAACATATCTGTTCATATCTGTGTGCTTTATATCACAGTTACAGGCTGCTGTCACACTGACTCTTACACTTCTTTGTAGCTTGGGTGCACTGATATCAGAGAGGTTGAGAGCAAAGAGAATCTCCCGAGCTCCAACATACAACATGTTGTCCTCGCTACTGAGAAGGAGGGAGGTGAAGTTCAACACCCCGCTAGCTGAGAAACTTCTGATCATCCTCTCCTTTGCATCTAAACACAAGAAAGACACAGAATGTATGATTTGTTCCATCATTCATTCACCATTTATGACTTTCTCATTGAACCTGAACACATGAAAACAGGCAAAGATGCATATCTTCTTGAGTTTTTCTAATTTGACATCAGAGAAATGCTCTCAGAGAAGCCATTAGCTGTAAGTTGCTGTTTTTGAAGGGGAGGTAAAGGTTAAATTACCGTCTCTGCTAATCGTTCCTGCTGCTATCGAAGATGTGCAGCAGTTCAGACGCCTTTACGGCTGGCCCAGCTTGAAAAACTTGCCTTAATTGCATGCCAGCATAAACAGAGCAGCGAGATGATGGAAACTTAAAGTGACTGAAGCTCTGATATGGGACCTTTGCTCTAAAAGGTGAAAACTTAGGGAAAGAAATCACACATTAAAGAGCTCAATTTATTGTACTCAAGAAGTGCTTTAATATTTTTAGCCTCTGAAGGGATTTTATGTCGGGAAAAACATCTTTTCACTAATGCTTTAGGGGCTTTATATTTACTGGGGTCAAGAAAGGAAACTTATCACTATCCCTTTACTTGAATATATAGTTATTTAAATTTCTGTTTGCTTTTTATTGATAGGAAATTCATTTGGAAGAGGGGACTTTTAGGTTCTTGTTGTTTAAAAAAAAATGCTAAATTAAGTTGCCTGATATAGAAATGCAGCCACGGAGGAAAACAGAAGCCTACGTTTTTATGTACAGGTTTCATTGTGAAGATGTTGCAACATCTGTAAGCTCTCGTGGGCACATGCTGACGTGATGAGCTTGGTTTAGGTAAGCAACAAAATTGTTGTACTTTAAATAGCTTTTAAAGACACTGTGCTTCCTGAAGGACCAGTGGACTTGGTTGATAAAGATACACATGATGGTGGTAACAATTAGACTTTCCTGCATCACATTAATTGAGTCGAGTCCTAAAGTTCTGATGAACCCTGCAGGAAGCGTGGCCTCACATAACCTCATCTTATACTAAAGCACGTTGAGAGACATCCTCTCCCTCAGGAAAACAACAAGTTAATAGCGATCCATCGCCACGGCAACAGCCAACCATACGGTAGTTAAATCCGTCTGTAAAACCACAAGAGGCCCGGCTTTTCGTACTGTACATGAACCATCGGGGACCACGGTCTCTGCTGTTCACTGTCACTGCAGGATAAATGGACCGTTCCCTCATGTCGGCACTGTCTCTCCCCCCTGATTTCAATCCCTTCCTCATGCAGTCTTGGGCAAATGTAACCATGATTTATAGAGAGAGATGCACAAGGGCCAAAGATTGAACCAAAACAATAGCCTTGATCAGTTTTTCAGGAGGAGGAATATCAACAAAATGCATCCTCTGGAGTCAGATTGTCGCTATCAAACGTGAACCAGAGTTAGGAACCAAAGGACCCAGACTGGAGCATCATTAAGGAGATCCAGGAGGACTTATCAACTGCAGAGCTTTACTTTATTATTTCATGAAGAACAATCATTTTGCAGAGTGGTCTGATGGTTTATTGAAACAGGAAACAGGAAAATATGTTTGTATTGTAATAAAATGTGATAAACACAAATAAAAAATGTTCCTGCTGCAAGAGACTATAGTTTAGGCTATAGACTTTGGGGAATTTTAAAAACAATTACGATGCTCTGCACTTGAAATGCATCTGGCGTAAAAAAGATCTTGATCTTTTTTAACATGAGTGGGAGTGAAGAGCACCGCTTTAGCTTTAGAAGAGCTCACAGGTCAAACATCAGGCAAGAATTTTTTTTTTCACACAATAAGAAAATAAAGGATTCCTGGTTGATTCTGTCCTCTCCTTCACTCCACACATGCTTGACTGTCAGGAGGGAGTAGGAGGGGATGGTTTAAGGGAAGCACTTAGGAGAAAGAACAGCTTGTATCTGTGGGAGAAGAGGACGTCATGTCATAACAGAAGAGGTAGCATCGCATTACTGCCTCCTTATTGTCAATTCTGCTTTTCCTTTTTCAGAACATGTCTCAAAAATGTACGTGGAGATGTTTGTCTCATGATTTGTAAATATGTATTAAACTGAATCTGATCATAAATTCAACATATTGGAAAGCATGTCAGAGATAGCTTGTTTTGTGAGAATACTTCCAAATTATTTGTTAGGTCTGGTTCATTCGCTTAACCAATACACTTGCAGTAGTCTCTAGGAATGAATGCCTTGCAAGTCATTCTTGAAGGGAAAAAGTACACCGGTGCACCATTTCCTGAACCTAAAACTCACCCACATCACAGCTGAGCTTCAGACGGCAGGTTTTGGAGTCGTATTTCCTGATATGATATCTCGCCTCTGATTGGCTAACAGCAACGCAACTTTACCACTGACTTGCAACGTGGGTGTTTTATCTCCACAAATGACACAAGCCCAGAGGAGCTTCTGCTGTGTGGTGGAGTTTCTAATGCTAACAGTTAGCTTCTACTAGCCGAGCTGTTCTCATCTGATTCCCGAATGTTAAAACACTAACAGCCTTCCCCGTCGTGAGAGAATGAATGCTAATTCACAGAGAAGCTAATCACATCAGAAGCTAATGCAGGAGATAGATGTAGGAGACTATTTCATGTTCAGCCCACATGAAATACTGAGAATAACCACACCTTTAAGATGTATATAAAAAAATTACATTCATGTAGGAGGTGTTTTTGTCATCGTGTTGCAAAAAGCAACAAAACATCTATCTGCACATCAGGAACAATGACCCTGTTCACTGAACTCTCCACAGATCTGTCAACGCTTTTATTTATGTTTTTCTAGCCTGGAATCAGTTTCATCTGCAGATAAACTCTGTGGATTTTTTTGATCTCTAGAAGATTTGAGCAAAAACAAATCCCAGCCTAGGATTTTATTTATGTATTTTTCAAATATCAATAAATTCTTGTTCCGTATATTTGGGAAAGGAGAGACTTCGGAGGCTAACATCTCGCCTTACCTGGGTAGCTTAGAGCTGATTGTTTCTCCCTCATTTCCCAAACAAAGAGCTCAACTTCTCACCTTTTGCTCTGTACTGATAACCTGCTGTCCAGCTGAAACCAATCAATCTCCACAAAAACGGAGCCAGCAGGCAGATCTGGAAGCTTTACAGCTCATCATGTCGCTGATAAGCGACCTCTGACCTTTCACTTTGAGACAGCAGCTTTGTGAGGTTACATCACTCCAACCGTGACCCTCTCTACAAAGACACGAACAACACAACCCCTGACAGCTGTAAGTAATACACGATCACTGCCATTATTATGTAATTAAAGGTAATTTGTGCAAATGACATTGCTAAATGGGCTGAGAGCTCACTTAGACTCACTTGATAATCTATTTAGAGAAGGAATTAATTATGATGATCTTGAAGGAAGCTAAGATTATCAGTGAAAAAAAAAGGTTGACCCCACTGGAGGGGAAGTGTGGAGTAATTTGTCCTTTACTGACAAACACTTGCGTCCAAACTATACCCAGAACTCTTGAAGACAAAACTTCAACCTCACCTGACTAGAATTACTATGTCACAGTTCACAAACCAGACCATGATCTGAAAAACAAAAGAACGCTGTCTCAAACGCTTTCATAGAAGCAAGACAATCACGATAGATTATCTTTAAAGGATGCCAGACGTCCTGTTGTAAGTCGTCTGACCATAAACACGACCTACATTCTCCTCTCTGAAGGAGAACGAGGGACCGCTTGCAAGTAATAATCCTGACAAAACGCACAACCCAAGTTTTAAACAAGGTCAAACAGGCAGAAGTGGACGCACAAACCCCAAGTAGATAAGATATGTCGTTTTTATATCTTCATAAAACAAATAGTTGCAGGGACAGACATGTATGCTTAAGGAAGAACAAACACTGCAAAGAGATACAGATAAAATTCTGGTTTAAGGGAACTAGAAGTGAACCATTAGCTGCAGAACCACCAGGACCCTGACTGCATTGTCTGGTGAAATTAAAAACAAACAAACAATATATATATATATGACAGAAAAATACATACTTGAGAAATAACTAGATTATCCCAAGTAATTTTTAAACTAGCTTTTAAGAGCTGCGGCTCAATGGATAATTGTGTGGGAGAATGTCTGCAGCATCTGGAGTTTATTAACTCATCAGGGTCAGTTCACCTAGAGAATTACTAGGAAAACTGTGAGCCTGCTGTTTGGGTGGATAAATTGTAGAGCTGAATCAAGTTAACAGCATATTGTCTTAGTGGCATGATGCTGACAATGAGATATTTACTCATTTTGAATTCAGGAAGGCTAGAAAGTTACGGTGGAAACAATGCAAGCAGCAGGGATTAGCATTAGCGGTGTGACTTTATAGTGGGACAGAGTCACCAGGAAGTTAATTAGTGAATCTGGGCTTGTATCTAAACAAGGATGGCTGTTTTCTCAGTGAGGAGTGATGAAGCATTTCACTTAAAATAAAATAAAACAGGTGAATTTATCGTGTTTGACTGGCCGTTCTGCAGTTACATTATTACTGGGTGTGAGCAGCGCAGGTCCAAACAAGATAAGAGGTCGTTGTTGACTTTTCGACCTTCGTTTGAGGTGTTTGTACCTTCCCTCCAGGCAGTCGTGATTTAAATGTGTTTTGTGGTTGAGCTGTTGAGTAAAAACAGAAGGATTTGGGCTACAAATTTTTTTACGATGGGCAGAAACAAGGAGACCACAATGAAATCTGGAGTAAACTTTGGAATTACCAAATAAAAGATGTGTAACATAATCAATGATATTTAACCTCCTAAGATCCTGTGTCCAGGTGTAGACATGGACTTTTTATGCTTTATTATTCTATTCTTTTCAACGTAGACATTTTTTAATATTTAGGGACCCTTGACTTTAAAGAGCAAGGCACTCTCAAATCACCTTTTTTGCTGATAAACTATGCTAATGAGTGTCTAATCGTGCAGTAGACTTTTGTAATTGATAATTTGGCTCTTTAGTGCATCTTAGTTAAAATTTAAATATTCTGCCTAAAACTCTCAGTGTTGCACGCTCTTTAGGTAAAAACTCTGTACTGAGATTTAATTTAATTCTGCCATCGCTACTGGCTAAGAGGTACATTATTATGTTAGCTGGTACCATGTGATGTCACAATGCCGTTGTGAGCTTGTGTGTGTGTATTTGTTAGCGAGTCCAGCCTCTCTGTCTGCCAAGCAACAGCATTTGTTGCATTTTTTAACAGGAAGTGGGAGTGGAGTAAGACTGGTAGGGGTGACTTGCTCTTTAAGTTTTGGATTATTTATCATCAAATCAACACTTGAATGCTGTGAATTCTGACCAATTTTTTTATCAATTGTCTCTTTTGTGCTCAATTTTTATGATCTTAAAAACCGAACCATCCCACCACTCTGAAGAGAAATTTTAAGCTGCAACAACAACAAAACACAATTTTTGTTACCCAGATTGTAAACACAATACAAAGCTATTGTATTTTTGACACTGCTGTCACTTTAAATTACTTCAAACTCGCAGAGTTTATATGGTTTGGACATGAAAACCTATAAATAATTAATTCTTTGTCCCAGTGTGATTGTGGACTTGACCACTGAACCAAAAACAAGGGGGAAAAAGTCACATGGTGTATCAAAAACAGAAAAAGAAGAGAAATGTAAACGGCCTCATAGGTGTGTCTTTTAAAAAAGTTCCAACACTCAGAAGCATTCAGCACGGTCTGCATTAGAGCCTTGAACAAAAGCCGACAGAACGGCAGAAGCAGGCTTTACTCCCTGAACTCATGATCCGTTCTGATAGGCGCATAATGAGAACCAGACAAGTGTTCACACCATAACACGTACAAATCCCCATTCATTGTTCATGCCAGATTACCCTCTTCATTAAGACGGCGACCAGAGTAAAGAGGAGGGGAGTTGGGTCTGCCAGAATGTTACCGGATGGAGATCAGCCAGCCAGAGCTTTGACCAGTAAGAGTTTAAACAGAGTAAGTGGTGATCAAACGCGACGGAGAATTCCAGAAACCACAACAAGGCTTGATAGTTTCTGCTGAGCAAAGTTCACGTCTCCAAGGGGTTGTAGATCTGTGTTCTGCTTTGAAAATGTTTGTACCAAGTGACAATGCTCTTCTAAAGGGGGCTGAAAAATGTCAGAGTAGCAGAAGTGATGTTACCACAGCAGGGGAAGGCTGCTGACCTTCATCAGCTGGTGGAAATTTAAACTTAGCCTTACAACTTCAACACAAAAAAACACAATCACCAACCACATAAGTCAGTGTAGGGTGTTCTATATTAAGGAAGCCCAAAAAGGCAATGGAAAAAATCTTGTAGCATTTTTCTAATTAATTATTCATTCTTTTATTTATTATTTGTGCAGCCCAAAGAAGCAAATGGAAAAAAAATATTGTGGCTTTATTTATTTATTTTTGCTTGGCCCTGGTGGGCTGTGCAAAAAACAAAAAAATTGAAAAATGCCACAAGAAAACTTTTTTTTTTCCGTTCGCCTCTCGGGGTGTCAGGGTCTGAGGTGAGTGGTCCTACATTAACACGCGAGTGCTTAATTGCAGGTGGGTGGCGCAGAGGAGCGAGCAGCTGTAGTTGATTCTCCATCGACTGGTCTGGGCTTAAAAGGACCAGGGAGACAAACCCACGTTGCCAGAGGATTGCATGCGTACCAAACTAACCCGAAGCTGTTGTGCTCCTCTCTAGCTTCTCGTGTTCCTAACCCCTCTTCCTGTCTCCAGGTAGACTTGCCACAACCAACTCTCCAGCCACGGACATAATTTTCACTTTAGAAGTGGGGTGTATATTTACAGTATGCTCTAATAGGAAACAGGCTTCAACACAAACGGCTGTTTTCCGCTTGGTCCTAGAGCTCAACCAGTGTCAATTTAACACAGCGTAATATTGTTTTTGGATGGTAAAAAGTGCAGGGGTCAAAACTTGACTTTGGAAAAAGTGTGTGTGGGGGGGCATGTCCCCCCCCCCCCCCCCCAAATTACATCCAACTCTCCAGCCATAGCCACACGGACCTCAGCTCCTGACCAAGTCTTTCCTGCTGGGCCAGACCGACCCGCTCTCCACCACTCACCTGACTCTCGCCTGTTCTACAGAACCACTCTCGGGCCCAAGCCCCACCTCAGACCGGACCACCCTCCTCCCCGACTTCAACCAGCCCTTCCCCCCCTAACCCGCCTCATCACGAGCCCATACAGCCCCTCACCTCACTTCGACGGCGCTTCCTTAGTTCTCCTTATAAGAATACGTATTGTTTCTCATTTTGTCCTGCCTCCTGCAAGTGATTCTGTGTGTCCTGGGTCAGAAGACTTAGCCAGAACATGACACTGGGCTGCACAAATAACAAATAAAAAAATTCCTAAGAAAAATATCACAAGAAAATATCTTTTTTCTGTTGCCTTTCAGGGCTTTTGTATTACATCATTTTGAGAATCCTGAAAATATATATTCTAAAATAAGATAACATTGCAATGTTATTAACAGTTGTTTCTTAACTTGTAGATAGCTCTTTGCACATCCTCAGTCTCTCCAAGAACAAAGTGGGTAATTACCAACCTGCAATGGCCTAATTAAACATAAGTCATGGCAGTTTGTGTGAATGCTACTTTATAAATCTTTAAAACTCAGTCAGTTTTGTATTGGAGGATTATTCTAGTAGAAGATATGATTTTCTTACCAGAAGCTGCACTGGAGGGGCAACAGCTTGCTGCTCCTGCTAATTAAGCTAGCTACCAACAACAGGTTTATTTGTAAATACCAGTGTGAAATGAAACTGACAGTAAAATAAAAGTTGAAATAAATTGTGCTTTGGTTTAATTTTGAAACTGGAGTTGTTATAAAGTAACATTTTTCTCAACGTCCCTTCTTGGACCAACCGTTAGCTCATCGATCTAGTCAGAACTGATAAAGAGAATATCTACAAGTGGGAGGATACTTGTTCATATTTTTAGAGAATTATTTCTTACAGTATCAAATAAAGTGGATAAAACTCCAAATTTTTAAGTTTTAGGAATAATTCTAACCACAACAGTTCACAAAACTTTATAATGTCCTGAAATATATCGCTCATTAAAGTCAGAGCACCCCCATAAAGGACATTAAAGGGCTGCATGGTGGCGCAGTTGTTAGCACTGTTGCCTCGCAGCACGAAGGTTGCAGGTTTGAAACTCGGCTGCGGCCTTTCTGCGTGGAGTTGCGTGTTCTCCCCATGCATGCGTGGGTTTCCTCCGGGTACTCCGGTTTCCCCCACAGATCACAACATGCCCTATAGGTTATAAATTGTAAGTCGCTTTGGATAAAAGCATCTGCCAAATAAATAAACATAAACATAAACAATAACCACTATTTGACTTCATTAATTGTACAAAAGTAAACACAAGACCTAAAACAGCAACATATCTTGCTTGCATGCATTTGTTTCTGCCACAAAAGCATCTGTCTTCAAGTCCGTTTTATGGTTCCATTTAACGCTGGCTGCACGCCCTGAAAGCAAACTTTTTACACCCGTGACAGCGAAGTGTTTAAAACATCGTTTCAGAGAGTGATTGATGAGGCATGTTGTTGTGAAACTCTGCATTGTGATCTCTAAAAGCCAAGAGGTGAAAGAGATTGTGGGTTTAGGTAAAAAGTCCACGAAGGCACAAGCTCAGACAGGCTGCACGGCCCGAACCAGCCTCAAACTGCAACGGGAGTCCTATGAATATAAAAGCTCACTAAACTAGATCTATCATCACAATCCTCCCTGACGTGACTCTAATGAAGCCCGACTCAGTCATTTAGTGCAGTTGAGTCGCTGAAAGCCTCCGCTGATTCTTTAATCTCTCATTGTGTTTCATTTCCATGGAGATGCTAAAGCACAATACACCTTTAAATCCAGCGTGTCCCCTCAAGTGCATAAGTTTATCGCTGGAATAATGAAATCAGTCGTAATAAAGTTACTACTTGCTACTGGAGGCTTGTGAAAGAACATAAATAATGCTGCAAACAAGCTATAATACATTTTATTGAAATCCAATGGGCATATTGGATAGGTTTCCATGCTCGCAATTATTCAGCAAGCAGACACATGAAAAAATGCACGTTACATAAGAGCAATAAGTCTCCATGCCTGTGAGAATATGTCCAACTGCCTGACAACACAGTCTATGCTTTTTGTTATTGCGTCTAACCTGGAAGACCACTGAACTCATCAAAATCCCTGTAGATCTATGTGAAATGTGTTGATTTTCTGCAAACGGACCGAGGCATAGGTGAACATCTGTTTCTGCTGACCTCTGAATGCAAGTGTGTAAAGTTTCCCCTCTGGTTAGTTTTAAAGCAACACGAGAAGAAGCTTTTTTTTTCACTTGACTTGTGACTGACAGCTGGCCACGTGCTGCAGCTCATGCAACAGGATCTCATAAAACCCCAGCTGGAGCCTCGGGCGCCTCCACATCAAACACACGCTAGAGATGAGGAATCTGCACTCTGATGATTTTGGGTCTAAAACAGTCAAAATACCTAATGGAGCATTATTAAGTGAAACATCATAAAGAGCAGACTTACTGTATGAGAAGGTGACTCGTGGAGTGACATCATTTTCTGTGACAGCTGTATAAAAGCAGCCAACAAGCAGGACAGTGTAGGCTGGGAGACAGAGCCAAGCCATACTCATCATCCTCCAGCCTCCACCAGCCAGTGCGCTTTATTTGCTTTTCAAGTCTTTTTTTAAATTCATGAAAAACGCCTTTGTTCTTTTACGCCGTGTTGATTTTCCTCCACGTCCTCGCTCGTCCTGCAGCTCCAAGCACCTTGAGCAGGAGGCTAGTGGATTGCTGTGAAGTCAGAGGTGCTCCTTCGACAACGCAGACGACGCTTCTGATGATCTGGGTCCTCAGAACAAACATGAAAGCCTCCTCTGATCAGTCTCCATGAGTACAGCACACCGTAGGAAGTCAGCAGATATCTGTGAGGCAAAAACAACATTTCTGCAATATTATGTTTCGTAAACAAGTTGCACCGATCTCTGCAGAACTGAATCATGTTAGCTATGCGTCAAGTTTAGAAGAAGAACCCAGTTTTATTGTGCCTCTCAAGATAAAAATCATGAGGAACTTCACGAGAACAAAAAATAAAAACGTTTTAAAATATGTTATAATAAAAAATGGGAACATGAAAAAAATAGATTAAAAATGTGAAGGACAAAAATGAATTTTTATTGCAAAACCCTCTGGTTGAGCAACAACTCGGGAAAATTTACGATTTTTTCCTGCAAAAGTGAGTTTGATTAAAAAGCTCAAAATATTTTAGGATTTCTTTTTTGAATACTTCAGAACTTGCACAGTATTTGTCGTTTTTTGGTGGGATCTTTGCAGATCAACATGGGCAAAACCAGCTCTTCTTTATTCACATTACTTTCAACTAGGTTTGTTTTTCTGTATATTTCTAGAGTCAAATATTAATTGTTTTACATCAACAGAGGGAGCGCATTTAAAAAAAATCATTTTTGTCTTAATTCAGGTGTGAGCATGTGAAATTTCTTTGAGTTTCTGGCATGTGAAGACGTTTTCTCTTCACCACACACATAAAAAGTTTTACCATCCCACATCTCTTATCTGCAAACCCAAACAGCCCAAACATGCTGCCATGAAAAAAAAATCCGCTGAAATTTCCTGGAAATCTTTGCTTAGATTAAAATCTTTGATGCACTTCATGTATTTTTGCTCACACTAAGCTGCTCCAAAACCAAGTATATGTGCAAACATCATAATGAAAGTTTTCAGAAGCAAAAACAACTGCTAAAGTATTTAAATATACCTGTTAATTAGTTCTTCCAGTGTCACAACAAATCATGCAATTAAAGATATATCTTTCACGCTTTACCACAATAAAAGACATCAAAAACCAACACCTAGAATGCATCTGTTTTACCAGTAATGGAATTATGAGGCAGTTTATTGATATTAGTTTCCTAAACTCAGTGAGGCGGAAAGGATAACTCAGAATGGACATCCCAAATACTCCATTACACTCGCCACAAGGAGCTCCTCGAATGCAACCCACAGGATATTCGATTTCATGTGAGGTACTGCGATCGATAGCAGAACGCGTAGTGAGTGAGGCTATTCCTGGTTTCTATCGGGGGATCTTGACTCTTAGTCAATAAGCAGTCAGACACTTGTTACAAACAGAGCCATCTCCAGGATGATGTTTGGGAAGCAGAAAGGCTGCGATAATGACCAGAGGAGTTGACACACAGATGGTTATTTCTGTGGCAGGGAGAGACTTGAATGACAGGAGAAATAATATAAACATCTATTAACCATCTGAAGTTTTGGACAAATGCCTTGTGTCTAAGTGAGTCAGCAGACAATCATGTAACAGACAAGTAGGGTAACCACGAGGATATGATTAAAGTATTTTGTGTAGAAGAATTCAGTCTAAAATGCCACTTAAACACCTTCGTTTGACAGTCGGGGGGAAAAGAGAGACCTGCATGAATCTGAGCCTGAGGTTTGCAGTGAAAGTTGGAGAACAAGGACGCCTCTGACAGCGGAGGAATCTATATGCAACTCTGCACTTCGCCACTCTCCTGCATCATGCATAAACTGAATCATCCCTTTCAGTCTCTAACAGACGTGATAGTGTGCTCCAGTGCTGGATGATGCTCTTCTGATCTCTCTGTCTGCGATCTCTGACTAAATGCAACAACAGTTTCTCTCTGTGCTGTCTTCATAGAAACAGCAGCTCCATCGGTTCAGTTTTATTTGCTGGAGCTGTTTATCTGACCCAAAGCAACAAAAACTACAATTTTATGAATTTCTGCTCAATTTTTCCCAAAACTTGCAAAAAATTTAAACCTGATCACATTATATATATATATATATAAGTGTTCTTTGAAATACTCTCTTCTGTACTGGTGGGTATACAACAGATTTCAGCTCAATAGACCATGAGTAGGAAACAAGAGCTCTGACAGTGAGCACAATTATCTTGGGGAAAGGAAGAGAGCATAAAATAAAGGAGGACGATGTTCTTCTGGAACCTGGAAGTAAGTTTGTCTGGAGGAAAGCACTGATTTATGAAATAAATAAATAAACTTAAAATACGATGATGTGCAAGAAGCGGTTTGTCATGTTAAATTAAAAATATAATTCAAAGATTTAAATATGATCTTTTCTGCAAATTCGAAACATTTTACAGTTACAGCAGACTGCATCACAATTGAGAAAATAACTATATTTGACCAAACTGGGTATTTCCCAGTACCACGCCAGTTACTTCCTGTAACATAAAAAAACACTATTCATATATCTGACTGAACTGGCCCCTGAAAGCCCCGCTTACAGGGCCGGATTATAAATAGCTCTGCTGCAACAGGTGGCCTGACCCATTAACTATTCCAGTGGAGTAGCACGGGTCAAGGCTTCACGCAGAGAACGCTGCCTGGAAAAGTGTCGACTGATAAATATGACCTCTTGGCATGCCCGTCATTTCACAAAAGCCACCTGTACACATACACACATGGGCCACCTCTGACACGCCCCGGGTCACATGTTTCCACATGTGGCCTTGGCCCTCCGTGGAAGCACCGCCCTCTCGTTTTACCCCCACACTCTCTCAACTCCACACCACCGAGGAGGTGTGATGGAGCAGATGTAAACTGCAGGGATTATTGTCTCTCAGGTGAGGGTTGAATGCACCAGTGTGTGCTCGGCTGGTTGACCTCCGTTTCCTTTCGCAACTTAAAGACTGAACTGTTGGTTTTTGATTGTACAAATATAATCTATATATAAATATACAACTCTCATGTCTTATTGGTACAGCTCCATGCCAGATGCATTACCTGCATGTGCAAAATGAAATGAAACAAAAAACAAATGCATGTCCTTTGCTGCACACAAAGCCCAGAATCTCATCTGATGAGTTAGAAAACTGAAACAAAAATCAAACATTCTCTGAGTTTTCTTCTCATTAAGAATGTGTGTTTTCCTTCCAGCTCTCATTCAACTGAAGCTGTGAATATTTTTGATGCAAAATGATGCCTGCCCCGTTGTTCCTGAAAAATATAAATGCAGCTTTGATACATTCCATTAATTTTTATAGTGTTTCTACGCCTTGTGCGAGTAAAAATGCTGAAACAAAACTTCCTACAGAAATATTTTTAATAGTTGTCCCAATTTTTTTTTACACACATTTCATCCTTAGCTTCAGTGCTCACAAAATATAATTAAATAAATGTGTGTTTCTGAGATTTAACACCTTTATTACCAGGTTTATGAAAAACGTAAAGAAATAAAACAAAAATGTAATTATTTCTTGAGTGTTATGTCCAGAGGACTTGTTTTGGGGGTGGATTTTAACAGCTGGCTCTGCACTGTGGCACAGCGGTTAGCATTGTTGCCTTGCAGCAAAAAGGTCCTGGGTTCACGTCCTGGCCTGAGGTCTTTCTGTATGGAGTTTGCATGTTCTCCCTGTGTGTGCGTGGGTTCTCTCCATGTACTCCAGGTACTCCGTCCAAAAACATGACTTTCAGGTTGATTGATCTTCTAAAATGTCCTTGGGTATGAGTCAGTGCGTGCATGGTTGTTTGACCTGTGTGTCTATGTGTTGCCCTGTGATGGACTGGAAACCTGTTCAGGGTGTACCCCATCTGTTTGCCCAGAGACTGCTGGAGATGGGCACAAGTCCCCTTCATAACCCTGCATGGATAAGTGGGTACATGAAATGGATGGATGAATTTAACAGTCTTGGAGTGTGCATGGGTAAAAAAAATATTTTTTATTATTTTTTAAATTTGAATGTAGTGTCAGTCATTGCCCTACATGGGGAAAATACGCAATAGTGCAAAACAATAAAAACTAAATATTGAATCTGTGACAGATCTGGGAACCCAGACAGAATAATAATATTTAATATATTAGAAAAAAAAAACATTTATATGAGTCAATGACACAAAAAATGAATAAGGAGCAGGAAAGCTATAACATGATGTCAGCATCACATTAAATGGAGTAAGGGAAATGTTTTTATTTCTGGTAACCCCCCCCCTAAAATACACAACCTGTGAACAAATGAGATTAATTGCATTTGGAAAGTCAAAATTTTTCACAAAGACACACCTGTCTGCACCAAAAAAATTATAAAAATGCACAAGGAGCATTATAAAGGGTTAGGAAGAGAAAATGTCTTAAAACATTATGAAATCTTTATGCTCCACCAGACTGTTACACTCCAAACCCTCAGAGATTATTACTAATTATGTTACTCATATCAGTGTCACCATTTTTTTTTTAAGATTACAAAACTGGCACCAAAAGGTACGTTTATTTTTCTGTTCACCTTTACTGGAAAGTCTTCCAGTTTCACATTCAGTAAAGATGTGCCTCTTCTTTAGTTTTGCTTTGAGTTTTTCTATAATTTAATCTGTTCTCAAATGGCAGAACATATGCAGTTATTCTAGGCAATGAGATTAAAAATCAGGCTCATGTCCATGCATAACATTTACCAGTCATTGAAAAATGATAAACGAGAATGATTCATGCACGCGTTCTCAGACTAAAAGTGTGTGGACACGTTTGGATTTATGGTCTGTTCCCAGGTGTTGCAAATGTATGCACTAAAGCTGGACAGGGGAACAAAAAGCTTCTAAATATGTTAATGCACTAACTTCCCTGATCCATAAGTGGCTTTTGGGTTTCAATTTCAGGGAATATTAAACAAAAAAACAGATGTTGCCACTTCAGACTTGATGACTATCATACAGTGCTCTCTCTTCCTCCAGTTCGACCCGTTTTAGACCCAGTCCCCAGACCCAGTGAAGAATAATTAAGGACTTATTTAGCTCTGACTGAACCATACATCTGTAATTATGACTGTATGCTTTTACCGTAGACTTTTAATTGCCTAATTAAAATCTTAATCAACTATTGAACAAGGATAAGGGACATTTTGAACCTCAGTTTCAAGGAAGTTTAATTCATCATCAAGCCTGCTTCTCCTGTGGGGCTCGTGACAGAAGGTCAAGAAGTGCTGAATTTTCTAAAACATTGATTACGAAGCTAAAAGGAGCCGAGAACGTGCCAACAGATTAGTGTAATATATGGCTGTGAAAGTGGTTGAGCACATTTTATCAGTGCTGTCTCTAAAACCCACACGAGAGCTCAAATCAGCCCTGTCTCACAAGTAAGAATAAATGAAATGATATTCCATTTCATTCAATTTCCCCTCTGCACCAATTTCCATAACAGATGCGGAGACTGCAGACGAAACCCGAGGATGAAATGTCAAGTAGTGCAGCTACTGGGTCTGTTGCAAGGTCTGCTATCGCAATTAACGCCAAAGTGCACAAAAAAAGAGCAGCGGGAGCTCGGTGACAGACGGAGAGGTCTGTCAAAAAGATTTAATACTTGAAGGGGCAACGATGGCAGAAAGCAAATCAAAGCACAAACGCACGGCTAGCTGCTTATCGTCTCCTCATCAAACTGCTGTATTAAAATTTGAAAAGGAGAAAGAAATTACCTGACTAATCTCACCAAACGACGCACCGAGATCTTTAGAAATGTCTGGAAAACCTTTTAGCCCCTTTTGGCGTTGCGCTTAGCATTCTCTGCACTCCAGCCAAATCTCCCATCAAACACATCTGACAGAATTTAACCTGGCTTAAAATTACCAACATGTTGTTACTAATAATCCTGCAGGCCCAAGGGGCTGAGGAAGAGTAGGCAGAAATGTGTCCTCTTTATTTATTCTTTCGCCTTGGCCTTTTCAGAAAATCTCAGTGTAAGCCGATCCACTTGTAGGAAGGAGCCTGCCCTGTTGATCTTGGTGGAGTGGCCTATTTCTCCTCTACTGTAGTCACACCCTTTTCTGGGAAACTTCACATTCATGCGTTTCTTCGTATGTTTTCTAAGGCTTCAATGGCTGATCAGGCTGATCTTTCTCTTTTTTTTTTTTTTTTTTTTTTTTTGCTTTCCAGAGATTTGTGGATGTAAACATTACAAATGACTTCTCATTTCTCTAAACTTCTTTTTCCTTTTAAAGCGTTTGAGCCCATTGTCAGTTTAAAGGTACAAGATATCCAGTTATAGGTAATCAGTGGCTGCATCTGCAGAGAGTATTGGATATCATGAAGCACTGAAACTTTTTATAAAAGGGGGATTCTTCAGAATTTTATCTGTGCTATATGATATCCTGGCAGTTGGTGAAAATGCAGCAGCAGATTCTGTTGTCAGTAGATATGAAGGGTGAGGCTAAGTGCTCTGCTAGTATTTGTAATTTATCCAGCTGTAGCTTCAGATTTGTCTCATCCTGTGCTTCCAACCAAACTGCTGCCATATTTAAAGGGGAACTTGAACTACCTTTTTTTTAAACAACTGAAAACTGTTGTTTGAGTTTCTATAAAGCATGTACAATGTTGTTGGGGCTCATAATGGCCCTGGAGCCCTAATAAATCACTAAACACAACCTCATAATAAAGCCCTACAATAAAAAGACTGGTTTAGCCCACCCAGTTGGCCAAGACACTAATAATAAATGAGCTGTGTGCTGATTGGCGGCTTTACTCAGACGTCTCTGATTGTGCAGCTAAAAACTTTGTTGGAAACAGTGTGTGAGTGTACGCGTTGCAGATGAGAAAGTATTTTGTTACTCTCCGTTAGATGAATGTGGTGGTGAGGCGTGTCCTAGCTATCTGGTCATCAAGGACGTTAGCATTAACTTGGGCTAACGTTAGCAGTAGTTCGGGCTAGCGCTGTTCTGTGGTCAACATTACCGTGACTCATGTTTGTATATTGCCAATACTGAAGTGGTTTGTGACATGCAGATTTAAAATAGTGCATATAACCGGGTCTTTCTATTACACTGGTAAGCATCAAATAACATATTAAACAAATTTTACACACTAGCTCAGCAGCTACAGAGGTAGTGACATATTTTTTAAGCTGGTTATGCAACTGGAAATCTGCATGTGTCTTTTATTTTGAAAGATGTTTTATACTGCTTTGGTGTTTGACTTCCTGTATGATCTGAACAGCCGAGCTTGACACAATCCAGAAGCATAGCACTTAATAAATAGACTCAAAGTGTAAATTTAGCTGAGTAACTCAATTCTACACCTCTGGGACGCATTCAAAATGCGATTCTTTGCAGCTGGTGAAAACACACCCATTGACTAAAGCTGAAGCTAATTGCTGATTACTAGAGAGGGTGCTCGCTGCAGACCTACAAAGGTGGAGCTGCACCAGAGTCAGCCCCACCCATTCACGCAAACTCAGCCTAGCCCACTGACTTCCGTTTTTGTTTTTCCAACTTTATCGCAAACTAACCTGACCCACATGAATTACGGCTGTTACTAGTTTACAGTCGTTAGTGCTATGTTCTATGTTTCAATTAAACAAGATAAATATAACTTGCTACATGACAAAGCCTGAATATATCTCAAAATGAAAAGGTTTCTTCTGACGAATATCTACCCACAGCCGCTCCAAGAAAAGTGGTGTACAACAGCATATTTGATTAATGTAAGTGTACTGGTAGTCCAGTGGTGATATCGTCTCAATGAAGTTTTGCTTTCCCCTCAGCTGATGCTGGTTTGATTCTCCGTGAGGTCGGCAACAATCTATTTAGCCAGCTGAAACATTTAATTTGTTTATATTTTAGTTGTAATGTTTATTTTCAGCAAAATATTTATGTCTCTAAAAGTTCTTTGAATTTGGTCGTTCCTAAACAGTATTTTAGTTGAAACTCTGCTCACAAATGGACTCACACTGGCTAAATAAACAAATAAATAAATAAACACATTAGTCATTATATGTTAAACGGTATACCAGTAAATTGTTGTAAACATAGTACTGGCAAGTGTAGCTAGAAATGAAGAAAAGAGATTTTAAACAATGTTATATGTTCGCTACCGGGGGGGCAAACCCGCACAATCTTGCGTGCCAACATAACTCCATGACCACTACACCACCACATCTGAGAAAAAGCAAGTGGCGTTATATGTAATTGTGCTTCCCAGTGTGTCTCTGAGATGGGTTGTATGGTTTATTGGCGGTGTCTCAGTAGAAGTCATTTCAGAAATAATTTGTCAGAAAATTGACAGAATATCCAGATTTGAGAACCAAGACCAGACCCGCTTTGGGGGAGGAGACCAAATTGAAGCTGAGATGGGAGGACAATGCATGAATGAGGCCAAAAATGGCCTTGGCGTGTTTCTTATGAGGAAATGACAATATAACATGATAAAAAGTTCCAAAAGTTAGATTTTTAATTATATGGAACCTTTACAAAAACTGTTCAATTAACTTCTCAACTCCGTCCTCAATTTTTTAGCTATAACACCCTCTTTGGTTCCAGAATGCTATCAAGTCTGACAACTAGAAGGAATTGGACTGACTCTTATGGAATGGGCGGAGCTGATTCTGGAATGGGCGGGGCTGACTCTGGTGCAGCTCCACCTTCTGGTGCAGCTCCGCCTTTGTGGTTCTGCAGCGAGCACCACTTGGATTACTATGCTTCACGAGTGGAAAGGGTCGATATCTTTATGACTTGTTAAACCTGCTTTTTCCAGTACAAATAGTTTCTTTGTAGCCAGTACAGCATTGATAATCTCCACAGGAAAGCACGCCAGAGACGTCACAGACTTTATGGTTAGGTACATTAGCCACACCAAGCTGCCTAAATTATGCAACAATAACATTGTAATTGTGGCTTTGAGTTTTTAGACACCTTTAAATTATTGTGCACACATTCCTCCCACAGTCCAAAAACATGACTGTTAGGTTAACTCGTCTGTCTAAATTGTCCTTTGGTGTGTGTGTGTGTGTGTGTGTGTGTGTGTGTGTGTGTGTGTGTGTGTGTGTGTGTGTGTGTGTGTGTGTGTGTGTGTGTGTGTGTGTGTGTGTGTGTGAGATTATTTGTGCTGTGTGTCTCTGTGTTGCCCTGCGATGGACTGACTCTATCCAGGGTGCACCCCACCCGATTGCCCATTGACCGCTGGAGATAGGCACCAGGCCCCACCCCTGCAACCCTACGTGGACAAAGCGGGTTCAGACAATGGATAGATGGATGGATAAAGCATGTCAGATCACTGGATGACTGTTAAATCAGAATAAAAAAAAAACAAGCTGTTGTGTGTTTTGTGATACTGAGAATGGAAACCAAAAGGGTGGAAAAAATGAAAAAAATGACTTTTTACATTGTTAGTGAATCTAGCTCTAAGACATTTGTGCAAGTATTTATTTTGTTTATATAATTGGAACAAAATAAAAACACATCAGAAGGGAATTGTTGCACCACAAGCATATTAATATAACCACTAGAAACTAGCAGAGGTGAGAGCCAAACCATTTGTCCATCTGCGTGAACTTGAGGCTTTACACTAAATGCCTATAGCAACGAAACGTGATCAGATCAAGTAAAAACAACTAATTCATCATAATAATTTTATGTGAAAAGAAAAATTCACAGGTTTGATGGTTTTCAGGCTCTGTGTTTTATGAGTGTTCTTGGCTGCTGCCAGACTCAGGTGAAGAGCTGTTTCAGCCATGGCTGCTGTAAGTAGGTCAGGCCTGTTGAAACATTCAGTCTCATTTGAAATGTCTCTGCTTGTTTAAAAAAATACATATATATATATATATATATATATATATATATATATACATATACATATATATATACATATACATATATATATATACATATACATATATATATATATATATACATATACATATATACATATATACATATATACACATATATATATATATATATATATACACATATATATATATATATATATATATATATATATATATATATATATATATATATATATATATATATATATACATATACACACACACACACACACACACACACGATATGGACACATCAGGAGTTCATTTTGACTTAAAAGTGCAATAATCTGCATCAGTTTTAGGTGGCTGCTCTTGTTTATCCCTACCATAATAAAATTATAACACAGAATAAAGAATGTGGATATTTGGTGTGGTTTCAAAATATTAATGTTATAGTGTCATTATTTTGCATATAATAAATGATTGACAGCAAAATCTGAAACCTTATCTGTTAGATTTGACATATATGTTTACCATGTTAACTTCCTGTAGTATGACATAGGCTGACATCATGATTTAGACAAGTTGTTGCATCTTTTTTTCTTTAAAATAATTTTCCCTATTTCACTGTGCCAATGTTCACTTCTGCAACTCCACACAACTTAATCAATCTAATGATTTTGCACTCATGGGTAGTACATTTGATTAGTTTCATAGATTTGAAGGATTAAGGTAGATGTTGCACAAAGAATTTTAAACTATTCATGCAAGTAAAAAGCTGAGAAAACTCGGATTATGTCATCAAAACGACTTTCCAACCCAATGTCCAAATCAATTAAAATAATTACAACAAAAATATGCTAAATACTATTTTGGCTCATGCAAATTCATAGACCATTATTGACACATATGCTTTCTGAAATCGATTAGGTTGGCGTGGCATCCATGGAAATCTGTAAACAAAGCGATGTGGCCGTGATGTCCGCAGTAAGATGCTGCACGCATTCCAGTAGCTTAGAGGCTTAAACAGAAGCTCGGGCTATAGGCCACTGGGCAAAGAGCCGCACACATCCATCATTGTGTGAGACCGATAAAGGGCTCAGAATGTCAGTTGTTTCCACAACTCCAAGGAAATTCAACAAGACACACTTTCAATTTTAATGCACATCGTGACGAGAGCAGTAGGTGACATGACATGGACTCACTGGAAGAGGATTTGTTTCCAAACTTAGTTTTTTGTTTAGATTATTTTTTCAGTCATGTGAGCCTTCGTCCCTCTAATCAAAGTGATGCGTTCTAATGAAACATAAAACTTCATAAGCTTTGGTTTTTTTTTCAATTGTAAGTAGAAATCAGCATCAGCCCAAGGAATTGGCAGCTCACTCAAGCATGTGTAATCAAGTTCATGTTGAGGCTTTAATCATCTCGTGGAAAGCTGGTCAGCAGTGATACACACGGGAGAGCAATTGTATTAATGCATAAGCTGAAACTCAGAGTTTCAGCTTATGCATGCAGAGGCTCGCATTTCATATTTTCTTCTTTGCATTTAAATTTCAAGAAAATGTTGGATTTTTGTATGCCTCTTTCATGATATGAGAGGTGCAGTGACAACACTAGACGTTCTTTTTGGATAAATCTCATCAAATGTAATGCAAGTCAAGAACAAACAAAACAGAAATAATAAATATAGAAAATATCCATTATTGTGCCTTAACTGGCTCATTTGGCTGTCCTCTCAAGTTTGTCTTAAAGTTGACATCAATCTCAAATCACGTTCTTCCACGTTCGACCTCTTTGGTTGCCATATTGACCACATTAGAATATCTTGGTGGGGGTTAGTCTGTCCCTATTATGTGGTGTCTGAAAGTGGGGCAGCTGCCCCCCACATGAAGTGACCTCACTTAGTGGAGATCAATAGCAGGCTGCACATTCCTCCCTCCAAGTCCTCTGTACTCACTCCAGCCTTGGTATCCCACTCATCCCAGTCATTTGGTGAATTCTTTAGAACTTTGATATTGGGGGTAAATTCCAATTATTACCATCCGACACCCCAGACGATCAGATGTGACCTGCAAGGGCAGCTCATCTGGTTAACCATAAGGGAGAGATGAGTTCTTGTCACTCGGGTTTCAGCCTATAGATGATTGCTAATGCAGTCATGCTGCTGAGTTTGGGCCCAAATTTGGCTTGTTTGCATCGGATTTCTTTTTTTTTACACACTCACACTGAAAACAGGCAGAATTATTGGCCCCGCTGACCCTTTTGCAAGACAATTTAATGCCTGACTGGATGTTCTGTTTAACCAGACAAGCATAATAAGAGGATTAGCAAACTATCAGATGACAGAGTTTAGTGTTCTCAGCTACAGGTACACGACAGTCAAACAATTAGTAAACTTTTTGTGAGATTATGGAAATCCCTTTGTCTTTGAAGGGGATTTTTACAGCCAATCTGTAGAGTGATTTTATGTAGACAATACAAATAACTTAATTACTTGTTTGAGATGACTTCCTGATTTATGTAATGTCTAAAAAGACAAATGAGCGGCTAGCCTGAGAGATGCAAAAATCAAAGTGTTGCAATCTTACAATGGCTCCAATGTCTTTACTTGAATAGCGGTACATGCAATGTTATTTTATAAAGCTTTACACTGCTATACACTGAATTACATGGTTATTTACAGGGAATTGTTTGATTCTATACAAGAGTAAATGTCAATAGCAGCAAAGGTACAGTATTCTGCTACAGCCTAGAATCTAGAGAGGTATTCAACTCCGGTCCTGGAGGGCCGTTATCCAGCACGTTTTAGTTTTAACTCTGTTTCAAAACACCTGATTTCAGTCAGCAGGTAAATATAGGTTTCTGCAGAGCCTGATGAGCTGCTGCACAGGTGATTCAACCACTGAATCAAGTGTGTTGGAGCAGAGAAACCTCTAAAACATGCTGGATACCGGCCCTCCAGGACCGGAATTGAATACCCCAGATCTAGACCATTATTTGCTGAAGCAATCCTCCACTGGAGCCTCACAGCCCAGGCCAGTATTGTGGCTGAGTGTTTATTTGGAAAAACTGTATTATTTTATGCATTTTTTATGTTTTATGTAGTTCTTCCATGATGTAATGGCAGACTGCCCCGTTGACTGACATCCATACCGAGCAAATCAGACCACTCTATCAGTTTGGTGGGCTAATCACAGCATCCTTTCAGCCAGGTGAATGGGATGTTACTGCAACTGAGTGAAAGTAAATATGGCGACGGCTTTAGAGTGGTCCAATCGCAGCACTCTGTTGGTGGGTGGGATGTTACAGAAACGGCTTTGGCATCAAATTTCGACTATTCAGACTTGAACTGTCCTTTGACTCAAGAGCAGATAGAGGTACTTAAGTTTATTTAGAAAAAGGAGGTATTTGCATCTTCTTTGACAAAGTATGACAGACTGCCGAGTTCCATGTCGTCGTTCTTTTTTAAAACACAGAAACGGTTTTGTCACCTGTTATTGACACTACAGTTTCGCCGACGGCTGCCGGCAAGGGTGCGGCTCCGCTCTCCCCCACCCTCCGAGGAGAGGGGGGGAGGAGGCTCGCAGGCTCAGTTTAGGGCGGGTAAACCCGCCGCGGCGGACGTCCGAGCTCGGGTCCCACGCCGGCACATCGTCCAGGCCGAGCCTCCCTACCGCCGTCCCCCGCTGGAGGCGTCCGCCTCTGCCGTGTGAGCCCCTGGGTACGTGGCACGGACGCGGGCAGCTCGGATGAGACCTCTCGAGAGAGTGTCCGCACCGGCAGCCGCGTCCGCAACCGTGCGGGGCTTGGCGGCGACGGCCACCCCCTCCACACCCCGGTCCACCGGCGCCCACGGAGGAGTGTCGGAGGTGGGGAAACGGAGGAGGGACGACGGCTGTGTCGGGAGAACCGGAGGACGACGGCAGCGCCGGGCCCGAGGTGGGTCCGTCTTGACGGGCATCCCGTAGTCTGCACTTAGGGGGACGAAGGCCCGGGTCGACGTGAGTTGACCGAGGCCTGTGACAGCCCCAACCACGGGAGAGGAGGCCTCTCCTGATTGATTTGGAAAGCGACCCTCAGACAGGCGTAGCCCCGGGAGGAACCCGGGGCCACAAGGTGCGTTCGAAGTGTCAATGATCAATGTGTCAGCGTCAGCCTGAAGAAGCCGGCAGCCGTCGGCGAAACTGTAGCGTCAATAACAGGTAACAAAACCGTTTCTGTGTTTTAAAAAAGAACGACAACATGGAATTAGAAATAACGCACAGCAAGAACACACCTAAGACTGCCTAGTTGTCCGACATCCGTCGTGGTGAGAACGCCACGTTGTTTGTTATCCAATAGCATGCAGAGACAGTTTGAAAGACAACCGTAGATCCAGCCCCATGACTGAGAGCTGTCAATGGACCGTGGCCAGACTATATATTCACATAATATATAGGATGGCTTGCCAGGCTAATTTTGCTACTCATCTGAGTAGAAAACAGCAATGTTGCACGAGTGGAATTGCAAATGTTTTCCAAATATAATATTCAAAGTACAGTGAGATTTTGGAGACTGGAGATGTTTTGCCCTGGCAGCAGTCTCCTTTGGATTTCTTTTCAATTCAATGTAAAAATGCCATGTAGGAAGCTCTGAGGAAAATGTTTAATATTTTACACTTTTACAAAGAAACGCACTTCAGAATGGCTGAAAGATCATTTTAATGTTTTAAAGAAATCCAAGAATCCATCAGCTCAGAGCCACCGTGTAGTTACATCTCTACTGAACATAAAGACCTTCTATGTTTTCAGAGGAACCTGGCATCTGTGTTTTCTTGTGATAAAATCTAAGTAAAGGCAAGTCCAAACAGACCAAAACTGCATGCGAGTATGAGGGACATGATGTCATGGAGCGATGCAGATGAAATGAAGTGTTACTAGAAGGTAGAGCCCCTCCTGATTGTGATTTCAAACCCTGTAGTGCATGCTTCAGCATCTTCATGCTGCCACAACTCACTAGCAAGGGTTGGTCAGTGACTGGATGTTGCAATCAGACAACAAAACAAATCACAGCTGTTAATGATAAACTGTTCCTACACGGAAATTCAAGCCAAGCAGGAAAAAACAAGCTGAAGTATTTTTCTAGAGACAAAAAAGGGGAAAATTTCTGTTTGCAATTAAAGACTTCATCAGGAAGAAACAATTCCCCAAAACAGTCTTGGCCACTGTAAACAAAACCTTCCCTATTAAATCACCATCTTCCATGAATCCCATGATGGTGTTTTAGGATCTGATGCTGCCATGAAGCCAGAAAATCTCATTATTTACACATCATACCATGGGGAGTGGCTAGGATTTGACCTGAGAGGAGGGAAACTATAAACAGACTTGATTAGCTTGTAAAGTGAAGCATTTTTAATCAAATTCATAATACATAAAATATTAGATTTGTGGGTTTGTGTAGCACTTTGTGTTTAAAAAGAGGACAGAAAACAAAACAAAAGAACAAAATAAGAACATGAAATGTGATTTGTCTCCATTACTGAGTGTTTATCCGCTGCTGCACAAACCGTTAAGACCTACTGACCAGATCAGGACATACTAGAGTTTAAACTGCACCTGTGTGCTGAACAACCTTGTCCTCTCCAGATGTCTTCAGCCTGGACACGTGTAACTGTTACCTCCGCTGTTTGGACTCTGGTGGACCACAGCCAGAAAGAAAACCGAGCTGCTGAGGGATCTGAGCCCTGCAGACACTCCGAGTACGCAAACAAGTGCTGAAAGAGGCCAAATGAAGGCTTGTGTTCTGTGTCTTAATATATCACATATCTTCAGTTCAATCTGATGAATTATTCAAACCATGCTATCTGCTGTTCCTCTCACCTAAAACATCTGCCCTGCCAGCCTTTCCGCCAGGCCAAGCTCACACTCTGCACCGATACAGGAAGCTTTTAGTCTGCTGATGTCATGTGGTTTGTCTTCCATTTAACCCCCTTCCTCTATCTCTGTTTGCATCTTCTGGGCTTCATTCGAGCACAACGCATCGAGGAAAAGGGATCGTGTTACGGTGTCAACAAACAAGATCAGTGCGTACAACGTTTTCAAAGGTAGATTTGCTACTGTTCAAATATCTGGTCTGTGAGAAGAGTGCAACCAACTACCCTGACATGACCCTCGGTCTAAAAAGACAAACCTGTCAAGAACAGATGGCGAGCCCAAAATGGATCCAGGCAACAATTCCTGATTTTATTATCAGCTTTGGGTAAGTTCTCCCTGAATGTTGACTTTATGTTCCTGCAAGACAGAGGAACATCTCATATGAGTTGCAGAACACAAAGACACATTTGGAGGATGTGGTTCCTGTATTCATATAAAAGGATGAGTGGTCACCACAAAGTCTGGACTGTGATACAATGGACTGTTGTGTGTAGAATTCCCAGGGAAAATTAAGAGTCACAGAGAACGTACTGAAGACAAATTCAGTCTCATGCATCCAGATGAGACTCAGAGCTGTCTGCAGAGAAATTTCTGGAACTGCATTTTTAACGCTTGGTAATGCAAAGATGGGTCGATCTCGTGAGATCAATAGGCAGATTGGCGCTGCGTCTGCAGTGATGCGGGTGTTGTACCTGTCTGCCAGTGTGAAAAGAGAGCTGATCTGTTCCAACGCTTGTCTATGGTCACAAGCTTTGGGTAGTGACCGAAAGAATGAGATCCCAGATGTAAGTGGCCAAAATTACTTTTCTCCACAGGGTGGCTGGGCTCTCCCTTAGAGATAGGGTGAGAGGGTTGATCATCCGGGAGGGGCTCAGAGTAGACCCGCTGCTCCGCTACATTGAGAGGATGCCAGCCGCGGGCATCTGGGATGCCTCCCTGGTTTCCAGGCACGTCCAAACGGGAGGAGACCTAAAGAAAGACCCAGGACACGCTGGAGGGACTATGTTTCTCTGCTGGCCAGGGAACGACTTGGGATTCCCTCGGAGGAGCTGGCCCAAGTGGCTGGGGATAAGGAAGTCTGGGCCTCTCTGCTTAGGCTGGTGCACACACAACCTTACTCTGGATAAGTGGATGAAAACAGATGGACAGCAAAGATGAGTAAAGATAATTATGAGGAGGATTTTAGAACTTGTGTTTGCTAACACAAGAACACATTCATAAAGCTATTCCAGCTGTGTTTTGAGCCAGATGAAGTTAATGTCCAGCCCTTTTGTTGCATCCATCTGAATAGGAAAAACACAATTTTGTAGTAAAATAAATGTATAGATTTAGATGATCAACTCTATTAGTCAACAAATTTACAATCAAATGTTAACTGTCCAATATGATCAAATTCCACCAATTTATGACTACAATCAGGATTTTGTCAAGAAATCTAAATGACTTTTTCAGTTTTATTCTGAAATTGTTATATGAAAATGTGCAAACTGACATCCAAATTTCAACATTTTTGTTTAGAATATTTAAAACACCTGCTCAAACACAGCAGCATGTCTTACAGAACATTGGCCAAACGAGCGGTTAAACTAAAAGTGCTGCTGCTTCCCACTTTGTCCTGTGATGTTTCCCACTAATCATGTGAATAAAACTCATGGTTTTAGAAACTCCCTTTTTCAAATATGCTGAAAGTGTGGGCGGTTTGCATTGCCACAGACAGTGTGAGGTTTTCTCAGGTCATAAAGGGGAAGAGTAACACCTGATGGTGTAATCAGCTGTGTGTGATGGCCCAAGAAGGGAAACACTCGGACCTGCTTTAAAGTCCATTTAAAATTTCCCCTGAATGCACCTTTCATTTTGGAGTTAAAACGAGGTGTGAATGACTCTCAGCTGCTGCCACATCAAACTTCACTGTGAAAACTTGATTTTGTACGACTCCGTGTTAACATCTCAACCACCAACATGCGTATCTCTAGCTGGTGCCCTGCTTTCTCTGTGCTCAGAACAGATGCTCCCCTGCATCCCCTCCTTCCTCCATGAGCACACCTCCTACTGTTAAGTACATGTGTGAACAGCAGTTGCATGAAAAAATAGAAAGCTTCAAAGTTCCTGCTAACTCTGCTCGTGTGCTGAACGCTTGAAATACCAGAGAGCCTCTCCTGATCGCAATAAATAAGAATTATGATTGATGAAAAACACTCTTCTTACTACGAATAAAAAAATCCTCTTTTTCATCCCCGGTTGAACATTTTTCATTCAAATGCTTCATCAGCTCAATTTGTGGCCACACTCAGGAGAAACCAACATCTTCAGGTGAGTAAAAAGAGTCACTTGGATTGGTTAGAGTGATATGTTTGTGTCATCGGTGAGGAATGCAGAATGATTTATAAAAATGCAGAACAGCTTGCTTAAAATTGGGTGATTAGACGTCCGTGATCGGAGGAATGTCTTTAGGGGTCAGTAGCACCATTAGTGGAGGGGAGGGCACAACCTGGAATGCCTGAAGATATCAAATCGTTGCGGCGGGGGAGGTGTTTGGTGCTAAAATGAAATTGTTCAAACTCATGTTAAAGGACACAGACATGTACGACTCCTAATAACACCAGTCCTCGTCAAAAACTTCAGTGTCAAGGTGCTGTTTAACCAGTTAAAATGACGCTCTGTAATTACACTGGAGATGAAGAGTGATGGTTAGTTAAAGTTTTCTAAGTCAAGCTTAATCACGAGGACCACTGGCAATTGCGTAAATAAACTCTGGTTAAAAATGTCCAACAACATCCCGAAGCGCTGCTCGTGACGTATTTATGTCACTCGGGTTAAAAGGCAAGTTCTCAAACACTCGAGCGAACACAGCGATCTGGCCAAGTTCCACGTCTGCAGTCGTTTCCCACATCATGGCACAGCTCTTGGACTGGGAATAAACACAGCAACCCGCTGGGCTCCCAGAATGAATGTTTGCAGAGTTCCCATCAGAAACAGGACTCCCTGAAGGCCCATGTTTAACCTTTAGGTTACAAGTGGCTAACCCCCCCCCCCCCCCCCACCCCCCCCCCACCCCCCCCCCCCCCCCCCACCCCCGGCTCAAGCTTTAACCCTTTTCTCCCTCCTCTTCATGGCACACAAACAAAAACAGACCGGAAGACAGGACCAGCGTCACTTTATTCAGCCCAAAACGTTCCATATTTGAGTAATTTGTCTTGGTTTGTAAACAACTATCAAGTTTGGGGGATTAGAGTGGACTTTGTTTACACTGAACTGCAACTAAGGAATGCATGAAAATGAAAACGTCAGACAAAAATATCTTAAGTGAGAAGATTCTATGGAAAAAAAGTGAGTCTGAAACTAAATTTCTGTAGTAGAGCGTCATTACAGGTCTCTGTGTGTTTGTTAGCAAAATATTTCATGAACTTTCTGACAAAAAGCTGTGGTTCCACATACTTTCTAAAAAATTGAATGTATTTGAAAATACAATAAATTTTGAAAGTACTAAGCATTTGCAAAACAAGAAACAATGTGTAAAACAATAAAAACTGAGCTCATTGCAGCATGTAGCCCCATTTGCAGCATTTACTGGTAATTTAATATTTATTTCTACGGAGATGTGATAAATACAGGGTTGGCTTAATTTTAATAGCGTTAGGGTATTGCAATAACACACCTGTTTCTGGATAATGACTTTGGCACAAGATGCTGTGTGATGCTTTATTACTAAGTTTTGATTAGAGGGGTTTGGGTTTTGATTAAATACATGTTTTGACCAAATTTGAGCACAGTGTAAAAGTTCTTGATTAAACCCTCATGTATTTAGATTATACTCCCAATTATTCCAGTTTTCTTATGATCATTTAAAGGAGGGAGCTCTAACCCAGGCTTCTCTTGGGAGAATATAAAAAAATGTTTGTTATTGAAGAAAAGCAACTAAAACCTCAACACCGTTGTGCGGTACTGCACGCCAACAAATAAAATGAAATGTGTTGAACACTTCTCATCAATATCAAGAACATCAACACATTTGCTGTGATATCTGGAATGCCTTGCAAGTTGTACTCAGGGGGGAAAAGCCCAGAAGCGCCTGGATCAGCAGGAACAAGTCTGCTGCAGCAGGCAGCAGGATTTGGAGTCTTATTTCCTGACACTTGGACATCTCGTCTCAGATAACAGCAACAAAATAGTACCACTGACTCCATTTGCTCTGCGACATAAATGTTTTCTCTCCACAAATAACGCACGCCTGGAGGAAATCTGCTGTGTTGTTGAGTTGCTAACGTTTAGCTTCTGCTAGCCAAGAATTTTTCAAATCCAAGAGTTTCACCGTTTATTTTCTGTCAGAAGCTAATACAGGAGCTAGGTGTAGGAGACCGTTTTTATCTTCAGCCATCGTGAAAAACTCAGAGTGACCGATTGTAATCAGAAATAATCATTTGAAATTTTTGTTTTAGTGTTCCGTTTCTCTTGCAGCACACTCAATGCAGTTCCTGCATTAACGCTTCCAGTTAATAAAAGAGTGATAAAATCCCACGGACGTCTCAGCATGTAGCCATCAGCGTATCATAAATCAGATTTTTGTGAAGTCTGCTTTGGAGATATTGATAAAACAGGCACCGAGCTGAACCCGCGAGCCAAAGCTTCTCTGACAGCATCACACAGCCAGTTCATTGTCAAGGCCGCCGCTATCCAGAATGCAACTGCCAGCTGTTTTCTTTGTGGATCAAACCAAAAGAAAACAGCGAAGCCAAGGTCAGCACAGACAAGCATTTCTCCTACAGCAGACAGATAAATCTCCATACTCAAGGCCGTAAAAAAAAAAGAAGAGAGAAAACCCTCTGTGTCACAAACGTGACGGCACAGCTGATTAAATTCCTCCCTCTTGTGGAATAATCGACCGTTCTGAAAAATTCATGAAAGCTCCCCAGTTATTCTGGTTCTGCTGGGTGTTTGTTGATGACTGGAGAGTGTGTGTCAGTGTGAAAGCTTGGTTTGCCCCGTTAGACCAAAACAGAGACGCGTTTGAGAGGAAATGCTCTACAAGACAATGAAGACAGATTTTCCTCTTGGGAAACTAAGAAGAGATGATGTTAAAGTCAGCATGGAATCCAAAAAGGTGTTTAGCTAAATGGTAACCCACTTAGCTTTTTGACCCCTGCTCATCAGATCGATGCATGTGAGGAGTTCCACAGTGCTAATCTGTTTATAACGTCTTCTGAAGGCGAGGCAGTTTTATTTTTATAGCACAATTCATACACAGAGGTGCAATTCAATGTGCTTTCCAGTAGAGAGAACAGAGCGAACAGACAGCACAATAAAATACACAAATACATTTGGACCAACTTAAACACACAAATTAATTTCTGATTTACGAATCAGAAAAACGTACAGAGTTAAAGAGCGAGCAGTTACGGTGCAGAAGGTGCAGCATAAGAAAATGATTTCAAAGTCTGATGAAAACATGGGAATTAAATGACTTTAGGTCCTCTCACACATACAGTCGCTTCGATCATCCATCTTACAAAATGATTTGGGAGCTTAAACCTTTCACTAGACTTCCACAACCATTCATTTGTTTACAGAAACACACACAAAAATACTTTTTGAGAGTGTTTTATTTTGAAAATCACTGTTACTCTCAGAGAGTAAGCAAATACTTAAAGCCAGACTCACTAACTTGACAAATGTTTCCATCCATTAGCTTTCACCCACACTTCTGGCAACTTTAGCATCAGTGCTGATTGTGTTGCCAGCAGTGTGTGGGTGACAGATTTGAATTTCATACAGAAACACCTGAGGCTTCTCTGTTGTCCCAGCATCACTACATAAAACACTATCCAGTTTCACATCACAATACAGTAAAATAAAATAAAATACTCCAGTTTCAGTGTGCTGGCTCTAAAATCCCCCCAAACAAAAGACTAGTGTGTGTGTGTGTGTGTGTGTGTGTGTGTGTGTGTGTGTGTGTGTGTGTGTGTGTGTGTGTGTGTGTGTGTGTGTGTGTGTGTGTGTGTGTGTGTGTGTGTGTGTGTGTGTGTGTGTGTGCACTTGCTTCCACGTTCACTGACTCTGTGGAAAGACTGTTGAAGTTGTAGCTTGATTAAAAATGTCATCCTTACCCACTGTACTAACTCACAGAGTAGAGAGAGAGCTCTAAACGATAACACACCCTAGTAAATAGCTGTGTTTCGAAAGAAAATAAGCCTAAAAGGCCAACATTTCCCAATGCAAGGGTATCCTCTGCACATGTACACAAGCAGGCACACAAACAAACACAGACAGAGATGCATGCACTCAGACTGAGTCCTTAATGGCCCCCCTTGCCATGCTATCACCTTACGATGAAGACCTCATGGAAAGGGCTGAAGGCTGGCTCGTGTCAGCTCACACCCACTTTTCCTCCTTTAAACCAGCAATATTCCCCCCCCCCCCCCCCCCCCCACACACACACACAGCCATACTCATAAAAACTTTTGAAAAAAGGGAAATGACAGGAAATCCTGTCATCCTAGGTAACCAGAACTGCCAAGTCTTCCCATCAATGATTCATGCAGCTACAGCACTACACAGTTAATGAGCAGAAGGTCTGTAACAGTATTACTTACGCTGTGTGTCAGCCGGGTGTGAAACCAAACCTCACTCAGGCTTTCTTTAGGGCGGCACAAAAACAGACCAAATCCTCCTCTGGGAAGTGAAAAATCCACAGAAACAGTAGATCTAAGACTTTGCTAGAGGACGGCTCTGAGTCTGCAGGTCCACACTCTTTCTCACTTTGACAATGTGTGATAGTACAGCTGCAGCTGGCTGCTTATAGAGAAGCTCCTCCCATCACAAGTCAGAGAGAGAGAGAGAGAGAGAGCGAGAGAGAGAGGGGGGGGGGAGGAGGGAGGGAGAGAGGGAGGGAGGGAGTAGATGAACTATGAGATGAACACTGTATGACAGGAAGAGAAAGTTAGATTTTTCCCAGAAATAATTATCTGCAAGTTTAAGATAAACTTGTTCATATTCAGCTTTCTGCTGGGAAACAGATCAGAGTTACCGTTGGCCAAAAAAGTTGTCTTATTTTTATTTAATTAAGGCAAAATTGTTTTTTATCTGCTCCATGATGAAAAAGAATCAGGAAATCTGTGTAAATAGTAGACATAAAAAGGGTCTCAAGTTTTCTTGAACTATTTGATCATGGGTCGGTTGTGCTTTGAGACCAGATAAGCAGACCAGATTGATAAGCTAAACAATTCCAATTTCAAAACATTTAAATTCGACTCAGCTCCTGCTCAAGCTATTTTACATTGTTGATAATTTCCCACCGCATTACGAACATGAAATAGGCCAGATTGTTTCAGAAATGCCACAGCTAGCAGGTGCTGCTCCTATTTTGATGCAAATAATGAAGTCCAACTGACCATGTAAGGCAAAATTGACAGTTATGTAAAAGCTTATGAGAAAACCTTCTTTTGATTGTATCTTCTTAGACTGGATACATTTAAGATGGCAGCAAGCTATCTTCACCTCAGACTAGTCGTTAGCCCACCAACCTGGTCAGAACTGATGTCTGCTGAGAGTATTCCGAATAACAAAGAAATAGTAAACTCTGCATCAAGACATCTGAACTTTTAACATACATAACACACTATGGAGATGGGTATTTGCATGGCAGGTGTTTTAACTGTAAATTATGTCTTTAGGGCAAAACATCTTAAACATTCTGTGACAGTCTAGTCTACGCAGGAGACCTTTGATGCATCCCTTTAACGACAAAATCCTGTAAATGTACACAAAAGCTTTCAGTTATGGGATTTTACATGCTGTGTTCTCCTATTCACAGTTTTTTGCTGCCCTGATTTTGCCGCCTGCACCTGTGTTTCCCATCTGTTCCCATTCAGTACTCATCCCTCTCAGTATATCTAGTCCTCAGTCTCACAGTCTCCTTGTCCGATGTCGTCGCCTCATTCCCTGTGCTCGCTCCTGCTCTGTTCTGGAGGCGATCTCGTACTTTCTTTCAGTCAAATTTCCTTTTGCTGAGCTATGTGTTAAACAAGCACATCAGTGTCTGAGCTGAATTTATGTTCAGATGAACTGAGCATGCTTACACAAGACAAAATCCTAATAACACAGGACTTAGGACTGGGAGTGCTTTTTTCTCCTTCTTTAATCTCTCATGAGGGTTACTTCTGACTGCAGGTGTTTGCCTCTCAGCCAGCTGTTAGCACTGTCACAAAGTCCAGCTTTAATTACTGTAATTACAGAAACTTCTAAAAGTCAGAGAAGAAACTGTGTGATCAGTGAGGAGTTAAAGATGTTGCACGTGAAGCACGTGACTCCGACAATCTTTGTTTTGACAGTTCGGCTGTTAAACTTCAAATCAGAAAATAAGTTTATTTTCCTGATTTGTGAAGTGCTGTGTAATTAAGAAAGGTCGCTACTATAGTGTTTTTTTTTAGTTTTGAGCTATTGCAGCATTTTTCCTTTTAGTGAAGCAAAAGAAAACACGTTTCAGACACATCTGTAAGTCATATGCAGCTGTGGAGTTTTTGTTTGCATATTTCCTTCTGCAAAGGGAACATTCTTTTTTTCCTGGCTTATCTGCACCAACATGGATGCAACAATCTGATAAAAACTTTATTTTCTTCTCACATCGTAACGAAACAGCATATTTTTATGTTACAGCCATGTTCAAAGACATTGTCCCTTTTCTCTGAGACTATAGATGTCTTAAAGCGTCTGAAGAAGGCAGCGCGACGTGTGAAGTTTGGGCATGAAGTAAAATAACACATGGCAGGGATGAAGTTTTCATGCCACAACACTAAAAGAACAACAGATCTGATGTAACAAAGTCCCAGAGACCATTTTTGTTTAGAGGACAGTCCGCTCGAAGCTCAGAGTCTTAATAAATACTAATAAACTTCTTTCACCATCCAGTTACAGTTTGCAGATGCAGGAATTCTGTGTGCAGATTTTAGAAAACATGTGAATGAATGTTTCCAAAGCGTCATAAAAGTCTTGTCAAAGTGTTACCAAATAACTTCACATGTCTGCACTAAAATTATTTCCAACGTAAACAGAGAGAAGTGTAAGATAGCGGGCTGTTGAGGCAGGGACGCCTCTTGCTAAAATAGCAGATGCTAATTATACACTTAAGGCAACGGCGAAGAAGGAAGACACGAAACCAAGTTTGAGGTGTCAGGATTCTGCTGCTGGCTTGGTGTTTCTGTGAAACGTCAAGATTCTGTAGCAAAAGGTGTCACACGGGTTTTCCCTTTGGACTAAACACACACACACACACACACACACACACACACACACACACACACACACACCTCTGGTTGAGGTGGACCACCTGCTGCTGCCATGCAGAGATCTGTATAGCTTGAAGTAAGACATAAAATACTCTTACAGCAGTTTGCTGGTTTCAAAATGTTGCTTAGAGCTCCAGGTGACTTTTCCTCAAGTCAAATGCTGCATCCATCTTTTTTGACAGAGAGAGAGAGAGAGAGAGAGAGAGAGAGAGAGAGAGAGAGAGAGAGAGAGAGAGAGAGAGAGAGAGAGAGAAGCAGACATAGACAGAGAGGCAGACAGACAGACACAGAGAGAGGGAGGGAGGGAGAGAGAGAGAGAGAGAGAGAGAGAGAGAGAGAGAGAGAGAGAGAGAGAGAAGCAGACATAGACAGAGAGGCAGACAGACAGACACACAGAGAGAGAGAGAGATAAAGAGAGACGGACAGACAGACAGACACAAAGAGAGAGAGAGAGAGAGAGAGACAGACAGAGAGAGAGAGAGAGAGAGAGAGAGAGAGAGAGAGAGAGAGAGAGAATAAGAAAAGTATAATTTGGATTAAATGTTTTTTTTTATTGTTTTATGGCACATTCAAAAAAAGTTACGATTTCTAATAATTGTATTACATGCATTTTATTTTAAATCAATTCTTCATTTAAAGAATCTGTTTTAAACTCAGAGAGCGTATTAAAATCTGCCTTGGATTTAGTTTTGAACTTCTGTTTCATACTCTAACTTTTTCCCTCATGTTATTTTATTTTAAACCTCAGACAATCATGCATCCCCTTCGCTGATTGCTACTTGAAACCTACTGGATTATATTGTGGTCTTAATTTATGCAAATGACAGCTTATAGCTTAAATGTGTTTGTTTTCTCCACCATACATCTGTTGGCTAACACAGTCTGAGCTGGTTTTCCGTGAATAAAATCTCAGGTTTGCTAAGATTTAGACATGTAGCACATTATAAGTGTTCATGTTTCACACACAGCACACACAGGTAGTAGCGCTGACAGTATTAGCCTAATGGAAACCAACTAGACAGCAGCGCGGCTTTACTGGGATCCACTGATAGAAACACCAAAGGCAAAGAAATTCTGTCATTTTGAATCTAATTCTTAAACTGGCCCAGAGGTTTTACTGTGTCACAGTCATGCCTTCAGTTTTACATCACACAGTGTGGAAATGCTGTCGTTTTGTGGTGCATGTGATAGAAAAATGTGATTTAGCAGCTGCAAAAATACTGAAATAGTTAGAGTTAACTTCCCTTTAATGGTTTTGTTTTATGCTGAAGATTTTTCAGAGGTTTTTAGGGGGAAAAGCATTAGTAACTCCAGAGCTTTCCAGAAACAAAGCCTCTGCTAACACGCCATGATGAATTTCACCTTTTAGCAAAAACACCCGTGTGTGTCCCTCAGGTCGCTAACAGCTGCTTTAACAACAGCAGGATGCTGGTCTGCAGTTGCTGCATCAAGCATCTGTTTAGTGAAATCCCAGAGGACCAAAAAATAAATAAAAATAATCTAAAGTTAAGTTACAACTGGAGTCAAGGTTGTTGGTTTTTACTTTTTGATTGTTTCACACCACTAAAAAGAATGATTCCATTGTTTATTGAACCACCCAGTTTACACTGGGATAAAACAAACCTTACTTGTCAAAAACTAGTCACAATTTGCATAGACATTTTACCTAGAGCGTTAAAATATTCATCTTTTTTGTGTTTTTGACCTCATTTAAATAGGATAGCAAAGTGCTACTAAGGTGAACATACTGTACAACAACTAATTAACATTAAAGTTACTGTGTTTATTTTTCCTGGCAATAGGGGGCTGTAAATACCTAAATCATTGCAAGCAAGTATTTTTGTATTCGAGTGAGACCATGCCAATGGATGCCCATTAGGGTCAAAAACCCATGGGCGTGTCATAGCACAATTGTTTTGCATGTTTGGAGGAGGATTTAGCGATGCAGTTGGGTCATTCTTGCTGCGTGGTCAACCGTTCGGCCTGTGGGATGTTTTTTTTGAAGTTTTATTGGGGTTTCCTCTGGTAAGGACCACAAAATACAAGAGATGATTGCAGGCGACTTGGGCTGTCTAATGAAAGCCTGGGTTCCAGCAGCAACAGTTTGTGAGGCTAATTTTGATGAAGGTACATTCTTATAAATCAGTATTTGTTAATTAGAGAATACGTTTTTAAAAACATCCATCTTCGTGCTTATGGCAGAAGAGATCAGCCCAACTTTCCTTGAAAAAAAAAATCGTAGGCCTCCAGACTTTTGAAAGCCTTTCATTTTCACAAGTGAAAGGTGCAGGGCTTTCTCTTAACCCTCCCACTGTCTTTACGGTTGACCCCGCGAGGAAAGTTGACCATTGAGCAGGATTGATGGTTTATCCCTTAAGGTCCACGTGGCAAGGGTGAGGTGGTGCTCACTCCTCACCCCTGCCACATGGACCCAAGGGATAAACCATCAATCCTGCTCAATGGTCAACTTTCCTCGCGGGGTCACACCCATTAGGATGGTGGGAGGGTTTAATAGGAATAAATGTCTCATCAGCAGAAACACTGGCAAAATAGGACTGTTTTTCATCATCCCAGAGCTCATACAGGCTTTAACTTATTTCAATTCTGTCTTAAATGCAGATTGTAAACTTCTCTCTAAACCTTCTCCTTTCTATAGACACGTAAGTGTTTATATACGGTGTCGGTATCAGATCTGCTCAGGCAGCCAGATCAGCTCGGGATCCCGCGTCTACAAATGACGTCACAGTATTGGCTGAACATAAGACTTACGGAAGTTATGGTACCACATTTGTAAAAGTTACGTTAGCACGTTGACAATGACGATTTTGATTGGTCAGAACAAATTCACAATTGTAGTCTTATAGTTAGGGTTAGGGTTAGGGTTGTAGTCCTGTAGTCCAAAAATCGACACTTTTCAGAAAAAATATGTTTGAATTTCCTAAGGAAATGTAAAATAAAAGCAAAGACAGGTGAAAGGTGACCCTCAAAAGCTCTTGGTTTTGATGAAATTTGGCAAATTAAAATATAGGAACTTTATTGAAAGACACCAGCAACATTTTGAATGAACGAATGGTTGTATTTATATAACAACTAAGGAAATATACAGACAAATTCCACATTAATACAAACAGATGTGGCTTCACATATAAGAACTAGTGTCTTTTTCGGCTGTCTGATGTTGGTTTTATGTAGTTTCACATTCTTTACAAAACATAGCTAATATGGTGTTTTATTAACAAATTACAATTATAAAGAAAACATTTAGGTGTTAACAAACAAGAATTTAACAACAAAGCTGCTGATGTCTTTCCAAAACTTAAATTTGAAAGCCGAGTGGACTTGCCTGAATGTGACGTCATCAGCAGGTGCAGGACCCCGAGAGGGTTTGGTGCCGACATTTGTCTGTAAACTCTCACGCATGTGTACAAAGATGAAAAAGGATGTTTACAAAGATCCTCCGGAAGCTACACCTAGCTGCTGATGTTCAGTGTGTTCATAGAGCTCTTCATTTAAACATCCTGTAGAGGGTGTAACCCGGGACCCAGGGGCGACCACCCCCGCCGGGGACCCAACAGAGCCCAGGGACCCAGATCCCACCAGGCAGCCACCGGGATTAATCAGGCAGATGCTAAACATCTTAAAACCCCTGACCAGGGAGCCGCGAACACTCAGGCAGACCAAGGCACCACACTCCACACCAAGTGTGACGGGGAGGGGAGGCGAAGATGTAAAGCAGCAAAAGAAGTCCCAGGTGAGGGGAGGAGTCAAAGGCCCCACCTGACATATACAGTCATACACAAACACAGTCACACACTCCCTCCCTCATGCTCACACATACAACCTAAGACTCACAAAAATGCATGCCAGACACCCACTCCTACTCCCCATACACACCCTATTCACTCTGGTCCCGGTACTGCTGCACAAAGGGTACAACCATCACCGGTCCCCAGAGTTCGACCCTTTCTGCTGGGGTGCTGATGAGCAGGCTCCCCCGCCCAACGCCGAGCAAAGCGACCCACCACCCAGACCCCAGCCAGACAGGGTCTGCTAATTTTTGCCGTTTGCGGTTTTGCAGTTCAAAAGTAACTCATGAGATGAAAATATAGGAAGCCAGGCAGCAGTTTTTCTGTAGGATTGAGAAGAGATGCAGGGAGACCAGAGACAGACAGGACAGGAAAATAGTCACATAAAAAACAAGAAAACAAAGTGTTTGAAAAGGAAAATATAGGTATATTTATCCTACCACACCTTTTACCTTTCTAAAGCAATCATTTAAACTCAGTCCCACACCCAGGGCCGTTTCAAGGCATTTCGGGGGGCCAAGTCCCTCCACCCCACCCCGATCTCACTGGGCTCCCCCAGAGGCCTCTTTGTAATCCGTACCCTATATAAAATTATAATTAATTTGCTTAGCATGAATATAATGAAACATATGCTAGTGGTGATCTCATTTACTCTGTTGTATTCATTTCTGGAACTCTCTCCTCCTGGGCCTGAGATCAGTGGATTCAGTGGTCTTTCAAATGCAGCTTAAAACCTATATTAATGTCGATGTATCAAACATTGTTTCTTCTTCTTCTTTGAACAAAACTCAAATTAGACGTACAACAAAACTCCATTTCTAACCAAAGTGGAACCATATCAGCTGATGTGGTAAAGCGTAACTGTGTAACTGAGATGAGTGACTCATTTTGGCAAAGTGTGTGATAAAACAACATCAGGTGGTGTCTGAAACACCTAGCATGTGATGGATCACACACATGCTGGGGTTTTGGAGATTGTTCATCCTGGGTTTTTATTCCCTGTTTGGTGAAAAAAGTAATATCGCTTTACTCCTCTTATCATATGAAGGTCTCAGCTGAGAGGGCTTTTGGGACGGGTGCCCTCTGGCTGAAGTGATATGAGCCAACCCTGGCTGTGTGTGTTTATATGTGTGTCATCTGTACTACCTACCAGGTCATTTCATTTAAACTGCTATGTGTATGCTGGATTTCTCCACGTCAGCCTCCCGCTCATTACTCACTATGAAACTACTGCAGACGTTTGCAACATCAACTGTTTATGTCATCATTAGGCAGTTTACGTGACCCATCACATCTGTTTCACCAGACCCGCGTCTGCTTCCCACACAGTTACATCACAACCCCTGGTTGATTTTACAAAGATTGTTTGTATGTGTTATAGCTTGGAACATTTATCAGATTAACAGCTTGTCAGATGAGAGCGAATGGAACGCCTCCACAGGAAGGAGATTCGTCTGAATCTGAGCAGAGCAGGAGGAACAGCTTGAACGCTCCTCAGGTGGCTCAGCGAGTCCATGGAAGCAGCTCAACTATCCGAAACACACTCACGCATGCACGCACGCACACACACACACACACACACACACACACACACACACACACACACACACACACACACATACACACACACACACACACACACACACACACACACACACACACACACACACACACACACACACACACACACGGACACGCCTCCTCTACAGAAAACTGAGACTATGATCGCCTTCCTCTTTTCTCAAGGCGAGGAAGTTGTATCATAAAGTAAACACGTGGGCAGTATAACCTTGTCCACAGTAAAATTAGTTCATACTGAGTTAGACTTTTCTCCCATGTTATATATTACACAAAAAGATTATTTGATGTCTATTTGCTACTGTAATTCACTCTATGATCTCTCAAAAATAGATTCTAGTCTGGATTTTTAATCTGCCCCCCCCCCCCCCTGCAGTAAGCATGAACTAGAAAGTTGCGTCATTTTTTTCTTCCCATAAAAAAATGTAAGAATGAAATATTTCCAATAAATCAATTCAGCTTCCGCTTTAACTTCCAAATTCCTTAGAGCAATCTGGAACAGCTTTTTATAATGGTTGTTATAACATATTGATGAATGGAATGTATAAGAAATGTAAAGAAAAATGTTAGCACCAAGTTTACTCATTTTTTCCATCACATTTGCAGTGGCTTCTAGTATAAATTATTGCCTTGTGAGTAGATCTCTAAGGGGGGAAAAGCTCTGCTACTCCTGTTTCAGGAACTAGAAATGAGTCAGAGGAGACGTGAGTCAAGGGAGGGAATATACTTGCTTTTCTTATACTTTTTTAACCTTGCATTAATGCAACAGGCTGCATTTTTGTTCATATACTTGCTGCTGCACTGTACGTAGTAATGGAGTGCTCCACTAGGGGGCACAGTAGAGAACTCAGACTGGATCGAGTCTGGGGGCGTTTCTCAATGTCAAGGCACCTGGCCTTGCAAGGCGATGTCTTGCGAGGCCAGGGCCTTGCTTACAAGGACACTGTCCTTCCTTGGTCAAAGAAAACGGTTAAATGGAACAGGCTTGCATAACGTGACTTCGGCTTCCACGGTGGTCACGTAACGTCACATGACACGGGAAATAGCGTTATATTTTATATGTATTACTTTCAATATAAATATATAATGAGCATTTTACTTTTTAAATTGTGTATATGTTTATTGAATTACAAATATAAGCAAGTTACTACTAGCCACTGAAGCTGCAACTACTAAGCAACCAACAAACAATAGATAACTTCTTTGGATCTAAAAAACACATTTTAAATTAGCTGACTTACTTTTAAACTTGAAAATTGTCTCTAGAGTAGCTGTCGGCTTCTGATCTGCCGTCTTTTTGAAAATACCACGACGTATTGTGGGTAATTTTCGACCAAGGCTAGGCTACAAGACACCACCCAAGTGTCCTTGCTCAGCTAGCTAAACGGCTAACAAACGGAGAACACACGCCTTGGTAGAGCATGAACATTGGAACCGATTGGAACACACCTTGGTGGCTCCTGATGGCGTATCTCCCAGGCAACCGGGGCGGGGCCAAGACGTCAAGGCAAGGTTCATTGACATTGAGAATCACGCAATGTCTTGTGAGGCCAGGCGCCTTTTTTACGAGGGCACTGTCCTTCCTTGATCAAAGAAAACAGTTAAGTGGAACAGACTTACATCTGTGACGTGAAGTAACGTTGTATTTTATACATATAAGTTTTAATATAAATGTATAACAAGCAATTTACTTTTTAAATTAATATATTGGTTAAATTGATTATGTAAGTGAGTTACTACCTGCTAGCCACCGAAGCTGCAACCACTAAGCAACTCATCAACCACAGATAACTGCTTTGGATCTAAATAAAAATATTTTAGATATCAGCCCGAAAGCCACACTTAGTTGACTTACATTTAAACTGGAAATTTGCCTTCGAAGTAGCTGGCAGTTTCTGATCAGCCATTCTTTAGAAAATACTGCCCTGTATTCTGGGAAATTTTTGACAAAGGGCAGGTTACAAGGCACCTCCCGTGTATCCTTGCTCAGCTAGCTAAATGGCTAACAAATGGAGAACAGACGGTTCATGATGACGTATCTTCTATGGAAACCGGGGCGGGACCAAGACATCAAGGCGAGGTTCCTTGACACAGAGACACCCCAGGGTTTGTAGGGCACAACCTAAACAAACATGGTGTTAATAGAAGAGATTAGTAACTGGTTAATTTTGAGATCACAGCAGAAAAGAAGACAGCAGCAGCAATATAGACAGTATGAAAGACTTCTAAACCAGAAACAGAGTGACCATGACGAGTGTGTCTCCCTTGTTTTGTGAACTCAGTCTACTGGTTACTGGTGTATTTCCACTTGCAAATGAATCATGTTAATTTCTGGGAACGTACGCAAATTACTCTTTAAATGAACGCAAGTTATGCGAGACTGCCTTTTTAAACATGCATGTGCATTGTTAAAAAGCAAGGATATTTCCCGCCTAAGACAGCAGGTTTTGGAATCTCAGTTCGTGATATTCAGACATCTTGCCTCTGAGTGGCTAACAGCAACACGGCACTACCGCTGACTCCGTTTGTTTTGAATTGTTGATGTTTCTTCTCTACAAATAAGACAGGCCAGAAGGGGTTTCCCCAAGTTGTGGAGTTGCTAATGCTAACGGTTAGCTTCTACTAGCCAAAATGTGCTCTGTTTTCTCCGGGATGCTATACCAACATAGCTTTCCCTGTCGTGAGCCTAGCTGTGTGTGTCCATAAATGCTAAATTGACATTATGACATACTAATGTCACAGGCTTTTTTAATCTGAGCATTTCCTTGTCTGTCTGTTATCAGTGGCTAATGCAGGAAATGGGGTTGGAGACTATTTTCACATTTGGGCTGCATGTTAAACTCAGAGTGACCTGTTATATTTCAAAAAGAAAAGGTAAAATTGGTTTCTCAGGGAAATAACCTTAAAAACTGCCAACAGTGGTGCATCAGGGCTTCCATGGCAACCACACGTCTATGTCTTAAGCCAAGCGTAAACAATGCGACTTTTTCAGTTGTTGTATTCAGCTCTATCTCAAACTGTTTCAATTATTTGTTCAACTCTTTGTTGCTGGCACAGCTCACGAATTGTGTTGACACACTGTATGACACTTTGCTCAAACGCAACCGAACTGCTCTTAATGTACGAGTGATGCGCAGCAAGTCTGCCCTGAAACAGGCAAAAAAAAATGTTACAACACGTCGGAATCTTGAATGTGAAACTGCAAATATTTATTTAAATTAAACACAGAAAAACTTACAGAGACACTCGTCCAAGAAAGAGATTGACAAACGTTCTTCCTTGACAATCCTCTGGTGCAGAGAAAAGTATGAAATGAAGAAACCACTTTATAGACAATAAAATGGCATGGCAGACATGTTGGCACATGCACTAAGTGATAGATTAAGGTAGACTTGCCTTGTGGCGCCACTTTGACAGTCCGGTACCCTTTCAAGGCAGGATCAGAATTTCTAACATGTTTGATATTTTTGTCTGACTGCAATATTGCCTATTGAATGCTAGTCATGAGGTGTTAATCACTTTTCATTACCCGCTACATGACACAAAACTCAGCCTGACCTCAAAGTCTGTCCCATCAGTGGAAAATTGGTAGCCTAGAAATCTAGAGAAAACATAGCAGTAGCAAAAGATTGTGCTCTGAAGGTTGGTCTATTGTAGCTTCAGCAAGTTTACCACTGGTTCGGCTAAGTGTAGGTTGCACCAATCACAGTGCTCTGTTTGTAGAGAGACTTTGGGCAAGCTTAGCACCATAACATCAGAGGTTTTTTTAAGATGACAGCAGAGCCGCAAGAGAAAAACAATAAAACGGTAGTGGCTCAGGAAGGGGGCCCATGTGAAATGGCTTTGGCATCAACTTTAAATCTATTAGACTTGGACTTTTCTTTGAGACTTGAGCAGACAGAGGTTCTTCTTCTTCTTCTTCTTCTTCTTCTTCTTCTTCTTCTTCTTCTTCTTCTTCTTCTTCGATGGTGTATGGCAGACTGCCTCATCAACTGATTTCCATCGCTATGAATATGTCACATGGATTGATTTTTGTAACCATTTGGTACAAATGAGTAAATGCATTTTGTCCTTATGGGCTCCCGTAGTAGGAAGCATGGCGTCTAATATGGCATCGCTCAGAGACATAGACACGCACTGTGGGAAACTGAGATGTATTCAAAGAAGTTTGGACAATTACTTCTATTAGTTTTATTGTGTCACATGTGTTCAAAAATCAGGAAGACCCTTCCCTGTAAATTTGGACGCTCTGCTTCTGGAAAGAATTGGAAGAAAACCAAAGGTCCTGAAGCAGTAGGGCATGTAATGGGGGAAAGAAAATAAAATGATCTACAATTTTGATGTATAAACTGTATAAAAATAGAAACGTGAGAAGCTTTAGTTTGCTAAATATCATGTTAGCAAATATGTGCTTTATCTTTAAATACCCTTGAACTGCACAAATAAATAAATAAAAGAGTTGCCTGAGATATGTCTGACGTAATTTAATAAGGAACTCCTCAAACTCTTGATCACGACTGGCTCCAGACAATCTGAGTAAAGACACTCATTAGTTCATCAAGCCAATTACAAATGAAAACACCGCAATGCCCCTCATGCAAAGTGCACTGAATGACTCAATGAGATGGATAGATAGCGATAAACAGAAGGAAGCAAAGATGGGTGGTGATTAAAACAGGAAACGTCCTGAGGCTGAATTAGTTATAAAGCCATCTACATGTGGGGTGGTTCAAACATGAAATATTCACTCAGCATTTGACATAGAGTAAGAGTGAAGGTTAAAAAAACCCTCCTGAAATCAGTAACCAGTATGCTGACAAACAACCAGATGTGCAACAATTCTGGTCAAAGTCAGTGAGGGAAAAGTGTTTGGCTAAGCATCTGTGTGACACACGGTAAATCTCTGTTCATCTCCAGAGCAATCAGAAATCTGCAAGCAGATGCACTGCTTAGCTCATCTCTGCTACATGACACTCATCGTACACGCCCAGTTTTCTTAGAGCAGGCAGGTCAGAGTGAGCCGTATGTCCCCACCAAGTGAAATAAATCATGACCTGATGCAAATCTGTTATTTATTCCAAATGAAAAAGCAAAAGACCCCTGAGATCTGTGAATTTATGTCTGTGAAAACCTTGCTGCACAGGAGAGGAGAAATCTTTTCACACTAAAGGTAATTGCAGCTCTCCACAACGCCAGCGCAGGGGTCTGTCTCATCTTTACCATGGAAACCAACACCATACTAAATGCATGCACACTGACAGAGAAATTGCCATGGCATCCAGCGTCGTGCTGACAAGAAGCTTTCAGCAACCAGACCATTTCCACTCAGCAGCTAAACTGGACTCTCAGTCAAACCTGCTCTCCTGTCCATCATCCCCTCACCCTCTTTCCCCTCATTTTTACACGGTAATTTCTTCTGTCATTATCCAGTCGGATTACCTTTTAACAGCAGAGGACAAGGTCTGGTAGTGCTCAGCTGGAGGTTCGTTGGTGCGAGTGGTGACAGAGGAGAAGAAGCTCAGTGGGAATCCCAGGAGATGCTCCGGGATGTAGGCTGAGCCGGCACCGCACGCTTGCATCCACAGCTACTACCACCAGTACAAGCAGCAGCAGCAGCAGCAGCAGCAGATCGAAAGGGGAGGGGAAATTATAAAAAAGCAAGAGTGGGGGCTGCTCTATTGGCATTACATCATGGGTTGCCTCAGTGGAAGGGTGGGAGAGGAGTGGACGGAGGAAGGGAGGTGCAGAATTCCCTGTCACTGCCTTGGTGCGCAAACCCAGATTTAAAATTTATGATGTGATGACTATAAAATGCTCTCCTTGGTTATAGTTAGAGCTATGAAAAAAATCAATCAACTGCTCTTAATTGTGTCCCATCACTGGGCTTTGTTGTCGGAATGGATGATGTACCCTTTTATGTGATTTGTCCCTTTGGGGCAAAAGACTCTCTGTGTGTGTGTGAGCGTGCTTGTGTGCGTGTGTATGTGTGTGTGTGTGTGTGTGTGTGTGTGTGTGTGTGTGTGTGTGTGTGTGTGTGTGTGTGTGTGTGTGTGTGTGTGTGTGTGTGTGTGTGTGTGTGTGTGTGTGTGTGTGAAACTGGTGCAAGGAAGCCCACGCAGTGTCTATTGTGTGCAGTAATTCGATTGCGTGACCAGTGCCTGCTCACCAGCGCTCGCAAAGCACGCAGATATGTTCAGTCTCTGTGAAAGGTCATCTGAGATTCCTGCAGGCAGGTTAGGTACAACATTTAGAGCGATGATGAATGTAAACTTGCCTGTCACACTCGATTCGTCAGAAGCTGCCGCAGGAATACAGACAGTTTGAGCACATCTGGAAGACATGCCTGGTCATAGTGAGGTAATCTTTTTTTTTATTGGCTGGTTGTTTACCGCCCATATTCTGGTGCAAAGCAGACAACTGCTCACTGCAAAACTTGGACTCACACGTCACTTATTTCTAACATGTAAAAACACACACTTGAGAGAAAGCTGCAGAAAGCTGTAGTAAACAGCTTCTGTGTTACATTCCACTGTAGAAAAAGTGCTTTAAAATAAGCTTTGATTAACTGAATATTGTAAATTGCAAAATAAAAAATTGCATACTAATATCGAAAGCAAAAAGTAGTAAAAACTAAAAATCTAATAAATAAATAAAAATAAAAATAATGTCATTTAATTAAGAAGTATTTAGGTTTGATGCTTGTACAGTGGGAAATAATGAAATATGGTCGTTGGGGATGGTCGTTTCTTTTTTAAAACCTGTCCTGTCCTGTCCTGGCAGTTGAAGCAGACAGAATGGTTGTTTTGGGTGTCATTACAGGACAGAGCAGTTTACACAGCAAGATGGAAATGAGATATTCCTCCTGTTGCACAGTAGCCTTTATTATTTTTGTGGCATGTTAGACCGCATTTGCTTACGCACCAAAGTGGACAGGCAGGGAGAAAAGAAACGTACAAACAGGGAAAGAGAGCCAGGGGAGAATGGAGGGACACAACAAATAGACAACCACCAATACACAGACAGGACAAGACAGCAGGGTCATAATAAAAAAAATAAGAATGGAATTTAGACTGTTGTCCATATTTATACTGGCATCCACCAACCTGTGTGTGTGTGTGTGTGTGTGTGTGTGTGTGTGTGTGTGTGTGTGTGTGTGTGTGTGTGTGTGTGTGTGTGTGTGTGTGTGTGTGTGTGTGTGTGTGTGTGTGTGTGTTTGGACGGTTCTTGTACTTAACTACCTACTGAGGACCATCATGAGTTTTTAACCAACAAAGTGGTCCTCCTTTTTTTGTAAGACTCATCTGTTGGTTTTCAAAAATGGTAAATGGCCTGTATTTGATATAGCGCCTTCTAGAGTCCTGGAACCCCTCAAGGCGCTGTACAACACAATCAGTCATTCACCCATTCACACACTTGTGGGGATGAGCTACAATGTAGCCACAGCTGCCCTGTGGTGCACTGACAGAGGCGAGGCTGCCGAGCACTGGCGCCACTGGTCCCTCCGACCACCACCAGCAGGCAACGTGGGTTAAGTGTCTTGCCCAAGGACATACCAACAGCGACAGACTGAGCGGGGCTCGAACCTGCAACCTTCCGATTACGGGGCGAGCTCTTAACTCCTGTGCCACCGTCGCCCCAAAGGTATGGTTTAAGTTTTTGTTGATGTTACGTCCGTAAGGAACTTTTTTATGTTTTATTTTAATTTTCTTTTCTGTATATTAATATGTAAATTTCAGTGCACAGGTGCCCTGCTATGATTGGAAGTAGATGGCCATGAAAAATCCTGATTGGGTGACTGGGAGGAGCAAACCTTTAAAGAAGAGCCTGAGAAGCAGCTGTATCGCCCATTTCCTGCCCAGGCCACCAGCCAGGTTCGTTTCTGCTCATGCCCTGTAATTAGATTGTGCCTTTTCGTTCATTAGAGTTATTATTGATTTCAGGATTTGTAGGGGTGAACTGCCTTTTATTTTGAACCCAGTTTTCTCCTGTTTCCATTAGCCAGGGAGGTAAGTTTGGTTTCTCTTTTGGTTCCTTTAATTCGTAGGTCAGTTTGGTAAATTTCAGTTAGCGGTGTTTTGTTTATTGTTTTAGGAGTTTGTTCACCCTGAGCATTTAATCCTCACTTGCCTTTAGTTAATTTTTGTACATTCTGTAAATATATTATTGTAAATGGCCCCTTGTGATGTGGTTGCTTGAGATCGATGGTGGATGATGGACCAAACTTTATGTTGCGGCCTGGCCCTCCTAGGCGGGTCGTAACAGTTGAGGTTGTTGTTAGGAATACAGCAACATTGGTTATGGTTATGGTTAGGGTGTGGGTTAGGCATAATACAGTCACAAAAATTAATGGAAGTCAATGAATGGTTCTCACTATAATAGAAAGACAAACAGGTGTGTGTGTGTGTGTGTGTGTGTGTGTGTGTGTGTGTGTGTGTGTGTGTGTGTGTGTGTGTGTGTGTGTGTGTGTGTGTGTGTGTGTGTGTGTGTGTGTGTGTGTGTGTGTGTCTGTCTGTTTTATAGAATACCGGTATGTTCATGCATGTGTGTTTGTGTGGTTGCCTATCTAAATTGTTACTTTTTATCGTGTTTCTGAAATTGGATTTGTAACCAAGAGTGTTGTTCTTTTGTATTTTAAATGTTGTGTACGTGATAACGGAGGAGCTGCCCGTAGCAGCCCAGGTCCCACCAACAACAGAGTCCAGGGCCACGCCTGCCAAAGGAGCCGATATCTACTAATGGATGGACACCATTAAGCCAGAAGACAGACCCAAGATCTGAGAAGAAGGGAGCCAGCCTGAAGATGTCAGGGCACCAGCCCCCAGCCAAAAGAACCCATTTGGGGAAGCAATTCCTGGATCCCCCAGCCCAACACACTGTTGCCCCCACATATACAGGCCAACCCAGAGCGAGGTAACCCCAACCCTAACCCTGGACCCACCCTTCGGCGGAGCAAATGCTAAATCTCCAACAGTGCTTCCAACCCAAAAGCTTGGTGAGGATGATAGACGGAGAGGACACCCCTGGCCATGAAACTTGGGGGACCAGGCAGTGGTTGGCCCTTCCCATTTCAGGAACGGCTCCCATGGAAGCAGGCAGCCCAAGATGCCTGAGATCCCAAGCCAGCAGCCACCCACCATGCCACAGCACGGGCCAGGGCCTCTAGTTCATATCCCAGTCCTGTAGGCACCCATCCATCCATCCCTGTAATGACCCCAAGGCCCCGCAGGCGGGTCTGATGCAGAGAGTGGCTGGCCAAGCGTTTGTTTTTGATGTGCTGGGAGTGAGAATGTGTTGGTTTAATATGCATTAAAATTGGAGGAAGCGGTCGAGATGGGGGGGATCCTACCACCGACAGACAGTAGAATCCTCTTCCATCCTCCTCCCGACCCTACATGTCCTAAAGCAGTTAAAATTGGGGATACAAGACAAGGGCTGGAGCCAGAAGGCAGAGACCACTGATTGGCAGCCCCCCCCCATCAACCCCCCCCCCCCCCCCCCCCCCCCACACACACACACACACACACACACCAGGTCTTAACCCCCAAATCCCTGGTGTTGTATGCCTGAGGGGAGTAATACAGCAAAAGCCACACCATTAATTGGAGGGGCAGGTTCCTGAGTGTCTCCCCTTCCAACTTGCAACTGCTTTTACCGCAGGCTTACGCCCAAGCAGTCATTTGTTTTTAATCAAACATTTTATTCAAACAGATTGAATTTTAAACTGGAAAAAAAGGTTCCGTCCAAGTTAAATATGAGAGAAAATCTAAAAACTAAATAATGTCTAAATGAATCAGGATATGTATAAAGTCAAAGTTCTCATAGATTAAAAGTTAAAATATGAACTTTTCATTGGGAGGAAATCATTTAGCAATTAGCCCCTTGAACCTGCATACATAGGTGCAAGTAAACAGTTGTTAGGAGCATGCTTTGGCTGATTGAAAGCTTCTAGTTAAAGCTGTAGTGAAGATGACACAACTGGTCTTGAGAAGCAGCAATGACAGAGCACAAACACTTTTTAATGTAATGCCTGACAAAATTTTGTGTTTGCAGATAACATGTGTCTACCATGTTTATTCTGCACAGGAAAGAAAATAAATTCTAAAGTTTTACTTGCAAAAACAACAAGTTCTGCTGTAATTCATGTCGATCTGTAAAACTCAAAATAAAGAATCAGCGTTACTTCTTGTAAATGCTGTAACAATACGCCCAAACAGATAAAAAGTGCTAAAGAGCAGTGTGACAGTCCACAAGGAACGCTCTGACCAATTGCTCTTTTGTTTGTCTTATTTTAAAATGAAGCGTAGAAAATTCCTCACATGCCGGGTGTTGTAGGTCGACTGGAATGCTGGAAAGACGGGGCAGTGTGATTTCCAGTGTGACACTGTTCAGTGGACGATGTCTGAGGAAAGAGGTTACCCCAGAATGTAAACAGCACTCCAGATGCGCCTGACCTTTGCTAACACAGATTGACTGAACCCTTTATGACCGCGGGGCACGACAGCTTTGAAATATTATTCCTGCAGCACACAGACAAGCATTGAGAGTCCCCTCCTAACCAACGAGCTGCAAATAGACTCACGCTTCTTCTTCTTCTTCTTCGGGAAAGAGGCAAAAAAAAAAGATGGGGGTAATTTATAACGAGGAACTGACCTCAACATGAAACCATCCCATTCTTCACAAAATACAAAGATCTGTTTCAGCTGTTTCAGATAGAAATCATAAAAAGATACAAAAACACAATAGAAAGTAAAACTGCCTTGAATTATGTGGGTTTGGCTTTAAAAAACCCAGACGGACACACTTGAATGATTCTATTATATCATGTTAAATATGAAAGAAAAGAGCCATTTAATGTAACGAAACATATATTATATGTAAATGGGGGAAAAGAGAATGGAAACTTACAAGATTACCAAATGGGGGAATAAATAAAATAGTTTGACGGGTCATTTTAGGTAAAGTCGTGCACTGAATGATGCTGAGATGTGGAGCCTGACTGTAGAACACTTAGTTCTGTCTCAGCATTTTGTCTGAGTTAGAAGTTAGAAAGGACGAAGCAAAGACACACAGACTCAGGAGAGAGATCAGTAACTAGCCATGGAATCTGGTGCAAGGATAAAGTTTGCTCTCAGCAGCACATTTGTATCTGTGAGAGGTGAGGACTCCTGCAAGAGCAGTAAGGACTTTTTGTTTTGTTAGTCAGTACAACAGAAAGTTAATTAAATGCCACCATTTATTTACAATGAATGTGATTTATTTTGCCCCTCTATGGGCTGCTCATCATGGTGGAGGGGTTTGAGTGTCCCAATGATCCTAGGAGCTAAATTGTCTGAGGCTTTATGACTCTGATAGGGTCACCCATGGCAAACAGGGCCTAAGGGATCAGACAAAGTGCAGCCCACAGACCCCTATGGTCCAAGGTCAGTTTTGTTGGCCTGGGGATCAGGTTTTTGCAGATGATGTGGTCCTGTTGGCTTCATCAGAACAGGATCTACAGCTTTGCTGGAGTGATTCGTAGCCAAGTGTGAAGCAGCTGACATGAGAATCAGCTCCTCTTAATCTGAGACCATGGTCTTGAGTTGGAGAAAGGGTAGAGTGCTTTCTCCGGGTCAGGGTTGAGGTTCTGCTCCAGGTGAAGGAGTTTAAGTATCTCGGAGTCTTGTTCACGGGTCAAAGATGGAGCGTGAGATTCATAGGTGGATTGGTGCTGTGTCTGCAGCGATGTGCACCAGTTTGTCGTGGTGAAGAGAGAGCTGAGCCGGAAAGCAAAGCTCCAGATTTACTGGTCGATCTACGTTCTTACCCTCACCTATGGTGATTGGGTAGTGACAGAAAGAATGAGATGGCAGATACAAGTGTTTTTTTCCGCAGGGTGGCTGAGCTTTCCCAAAGAGATAGGGTGAGAAGCTTTGTGATCCGAGAGGGGCTTGGAGTAGAGTCGCTGCTCCTCCACATTAAGGAGAGCCAGTTGAGGTGGCTCGGACATCTGATTAGGAAAACTTCTGAATGGATGGATAGAACTTTCTGATGTTTCCCATTCAGTTTGTGAGGCATCGGAAACCCTGAAAACAGAGGTAACAGTTCTTTGTTGTCATTCTTTGGGCTGGAACACAAAATAAATCAAATGCAGTTTCTTCTTTTCTTCAGAGTAGCAGTGTGCTTGTCAGCTTTAAATCTGAATAATAAACAAATAGAAGGAAGTAAAATGTGTGTTCTTGTATGTTCAAAGAATGAATTTACAATAAGTGAAGGTTGCCTAAGGCAATATGATGCTCTGGGCAATATTCTCCTGGGAATCATTGGTCATTGACATTCATGCTGGTGTTAGTTTCCCTAGGCATTACCACAAACCACATAATGCAGTCAAAGTCAAGACCCATGGGTCCAATTTAGTCCCTTTAGTTTTATTTATAATGTAACTGGTTAATTTATGTGCATAATCACCAGCCCATGGGTGTACAGCTTAAAACCAATAAAACTACTAATCCCACAATGCACTGGGACAGCCTGTATGGTCACATCAGTCAATCCTCTCAGATCCTATGGACCCCTTTGTTGTTAAACTTTCATCAGTGAGCAGGAAAATGAACATTTTGAATGAAAAAATAATAATAATAATAAAAAAAGAATAAAAAGCATTTTGAATGCAGTGAGACTGATGAATTTGTGATTTATGTCCAAGCCCCCAGAGGCACCTATTTTGGGGGAAGATGAAGGAACATAAAGTGAATGGATCCTTGCAAAGGACCTTTCAATTAGCCTGGAAAGCCATCTTATATATGTGAATATATAGTCTGGCCAAGATCTGTTAACGGCTCTTAGTTGTAGGATGGGACCTATGGTTGTCTTTCAAACTGTCCCCACGTACTATTAAATAATAACTAATGTGACACATTCACCACTACAGATGACAGTCAACAAAGCAGTCCGCCATACTCTGTCAAAGAAGATGCAAATACATTCCTTTTCTAAATAAAATTAAGTACCTCTATCTCCTCTTGACTCAAACAAAAGCCCAAGTCTAATGAATTGTTTCAAATGAGTGGTCACCATCTTTGTTTTTTCCCACCTACCAAGTGCTGTGATTGGCCCACCAAACTAATAGAGTGCTGTGATTGGACAACTACGGATTTCAGTCAACGGGGCAGCCCGCCATTACACTATGGAAGAACAGCATAAACACACACACACACACAAAAAAAAAAACAATACATTGTTTTTCTAAATAAACATGCTGACTGGTCAGCTACAATACTGGCCAGGCTTGAGGAGGTTCTAAAGGAGCATCCCTAGACCAGCATGCAAGGTATCCAGCAGGTTTTAGTGGTTTCTCTGGTCCAACACACTTAATTCAGTGGTTGAATCACCTGTGCAGCAGCTGCTCATCAGGCTCTGCAGAAGCATGTTAATCACCTACTAATTGAAATCAGGTGTGTTGAAGCAGGGTTAAAACCAAAATGTGCTGAATACTGGCCGTTGAGGCCTGGAAATGAATAGCCCTGGTCTAGATTCTAGGCTACCTTTCATTCCCTGTACCTAACCCCGGCTTTCCACAGCAGCCGTCAGCAGCACGTTACTGCAGCAGCACGTCATAGCTGCTGATAGGAACGGCTGTAGTCAACAGAACCTTTTCCACTGGAGCCGTCAGCAGCCGTCAGCAGCGCGAGTCGGCCGCGTCTCAGGAGCAGCATGTCGCGGCCTTTACGCGCCGGTTCTATTTCCTATGCGCGACACCTCTGAAACGGGTCAAGTTCGACATTTTTGGGGAAGGAAAGACAGGAAATCGGACGCGGAAATGGAGAGAAGCTCCCGAGATTTTCAGAATAAAGAACGTACTGCCTTCCGGTCGCTTTACTTTAAAAAAGGTTACTAACTGTGCGGCCCCGTGAGAAGTTATCACCTAGCTAGCGGTCTCCTTTGTTTTTCGGGTCCGTATTGGCGATTATAAAACGGACAGAATATAAAAACACAAACATTTTGGAGCCATGTTGTAGTTTTCTCCTGCTTGTTGTTGTGTTTACTGACAAAGTCACTCGTGTGACTTCGTGCCCTGTCGGTGACAGCTGCTCCTCTGCTGCGTCGCGTCTCGTGGGAAGGGCCAAGCAGCAGCTAGACGTGCTGCTGCAGTAACGTGCTGCTGACGGCTCCCGTGGAAACCCGGGGTAAAGAGTGCAAGGGACGATGTTCTCCTCTTAGCTTCATCAAACTATGACCTACAGATCTTGTTGGGGAGGTTCAAAGCCAAGTGTGAAAACAGCTGAGGTGAAATGAAGTAGGTGTTTGTGTTTGAGGTCTCCAGTCAGGCGGACTTACCATTAGACACAGTTAGGCGATTGGTTTGGGCCCCAAACACTTCAAGGGCCCCAGTGACACTCAACAAAGATGTTTGAGATATGTTTTTCCTCTAACATTAATTTACTTTGCCATTCTAAAAGAAAATTTACAATGAAATGGCATCAGATTGCATTGTGTGAAAGCGTGTCAATGACCCCAGTCACTCAACTACAATGGACTTTTTCAAGACCAGAGAAAAGAAAGTGAATGACTTATGTGTACGTTTTTCTTGTCATATGAATAAAGCGTGTAACAACACTGCCAAATGTTATGAATCCCTTTACAATGCTGTTGAGTAACAATTACAAATAGCCACATTAATATTAATGCTGCAAATGAAAAGCAAAAAGTTGCTGCTTGCCCTACTGTTTTTTATTTATTCATAAGGACTGAAAAGGGTTCATGACTACAGCTGCAGGGGGGCCACGCGCCTTTGTTTGCCTTGGAACCTTAAACTGCAAAAGCCTAATTTATACTTCTCCGTCTGCGTCGGGACGGATGCACTCAACGCCATTATCCGTCCTTGCGAGTCTGCAGGAGAGCCCTCGCAAGGACAGACGGAGTCAAGCTCTGTTTTTTAAATATCCGTCCATCGAGACGGAGAACGCAAGCTTGTGATTGGTCAGGTCGCTGCTCCTATCTACAGCACCGCCATTGCGCCCTCAAAAACATGAATAGAGCCAAAGATATCTAGCGGCAGACATAGGGCAGCTAGAAGAATACCTCACAGAAAAACTCTAAAATGTGAACGTTTTATTCCCTCATGACTGGAGAAGTGAAAAAATACGCAGCAAGGGTTTTATTCGTGGATGGAAATGACGGGAAACGTGGGTTTAGAGGTGGCGAGCACATGTGGATGGAGAAGGATGAGGGACAAATTTGTCCATGTTAAAAAGTCTCTTAAATACAAAAACCACAATATAAACACACTATCTTGGACCGGACACATGACAGGATACCACAAAACAGCACTAGGCCCTCTGTTGTCCTGGTGGGGAATTACTTTGCAACACTCCCCAGGAGACGGAGGAGTATGAGGGCAAAACGTCACCGTGCGTGCGTCTCTCCCTCGTGGCTTAAGGCCACCACTGGTCCACCTTACATAGACATTAGTGTTGGGTAATGATGACAAAAAAAGAAAAGTAAGATCACCCGTAGATATTTGGGGCTCAGACATCTGGGATGGACTCAAAGTAAAGCCATTGCTCCTCCACATCAAGAGGATCCATTTGAGGAGTTTCATGCACGTCCCGTAGGACACTCCATGGCTGACACAGGACACACCAGAGGGACCATTTCTTGAAATTGGTCTGGGAAGGTCTTGATAACCTACTGGAGGAGCTAGCAATCATGGATGGAGAAGAGCACGTTCTTAGTTTTCCTGCTAGGGCATCTGCCCTAAAGACCAAAACGTGGAACAGGGAATTGAGGAAAGCCAAGAGTAAACTTTCTGTTTCTATACAAAACAACTGGCCAAAGATTCCCTAGTTAGGTTTTAATCAAGTCAAATTTGTGGGAGGTGCTGAATAATTCAACCAATAAAGGTTAGATTTATTGATGTAATTACCTACTTTGGCAGGTTGTGAATTTTGTTATCCAGTCTGTTTGAATCTATACAATTTCGGGTTAAAGGTGTTTATGTTGTGGTTTATCAGAGAAGCAAATAAACCAAATAAAATCTATTTTGAGCCATAATGAGCCAAAATCCTCCAGGGGAGGGGGGGGGGGGGTGTTAATGAATTATTTAGATTTCACACATGCTGAAGGAGACGGTCAGCTGTGATACACAGTGTTGATTGATTTCACTTCAGCAGCAGCATCCATCCTCAGTTCCCACCGCTCCCCTATTCCCAAGACCCCAGAGACAACTTTTTTTAAAAAAAAAAGGGGGGGGGGGTCAAAGGTGAGCAGCTGATACACCAGTCACTAATGAGCAGCGGCAGGAATGATGAATGCAGCAGAGCGTCCAGCACTGCCATTAGCATTCAACTGAAACCAGTCTTTACACAAATATAATTGTGAATTAAACAATGAGAGGGGAGTCAGTTCATTCAATGTACATTGATTCAAGACACACACTTCTATTGTTTGTCTTTAGATTAACTGATGGTGTCAATCTTCAATCATGTTAGATCCAATGCTGAGTTGTGGCTTCGATTAGGAAGCCATGTTTAAGTTAGGAGAGTTTCAACATGGATGTTTGAAGCACGTTGTTTAGGACGGTCAACACAGATGCTGCCATCAGTAAAAAAAAAAAAAAAAAGAGGAGCAACTGTTGGGTCTTATTTCTGTACCTTAGAATAGTGATGTTAATCCCACAGCATAAAGGAATTAGAAACCCACCCTTGGCTCCATCCTTCAGGGTCTCAGAGTCGCTGGTTCAGCTGCTGCGCAGATGAAGCTCTAACAATGTGGGACATACCTCACTTCATCATGTCAAATTCTAGTTTTATTCATCCATTTCTGTAAAACTGATTCATGAAAGATAAAACTGTGCGTATAAATAAGCTACTTTTCTTGAAAATTTGACTACTATGATGTTATTACTAGTATTTTATTGTTATTATTGTTTTCTAGACAATACGAGCTGCATCATTTTACACCATTTAACTTCCCTCCGGGATCAGTCAAGTATTTCTGATTTTTAACAGCTTTTTCTTGTTCATCCTTATTACTTTCCATCTCTTTAGCTCCTCTGAACTCACCTGAGAACACCATCTGCCTTCGTTTGAGCGCTGATCTATGAGACTACAGGTAATTACTCTGAGCTCTTCAGTTACAGCTCTGTCTAAGAAGTCACTTTGTTTCAAAACTCTTACTGTAGGATCGTGTTATTTGTTACCTCAGTAACAGTAAGATCCTGTTCCCATTCAAGCCTTGTTTTCTCATACTTCCTTGTTAATGCAGTAAGTAACGTTAATAAGGGGACCCTTATCGTAAAGTGTCACCACGAGTTTTCCAAAAGGAGCTAAGCTCAAAAAGTAGCGGGTCTATTACAAAAGTGCAAAATAAAGTTTGGTGTGCCCGTGTGGTCTGTTGGACTAGGGACTGTATGAGATCTTGTAAAATGCTTGAAGACTTATTTAGTGTAATTTGAATCCAAATTTAAAATGTGCTTTGCAGTTCAATGTGGTGAGCCAAACTCAAAAGAAACACCCCTTATAGTACAGCTAAGTGTTTCATTTTTGCTGCAGAAAAAAAGCTATAAAATGTGAGACTGCATGCAAGAAAGTACTAAATGCATGCTTTAAACGTTTTCACTTCACACATGAAGTTTATTTCTCATTAAAAGGACCAGCATTATTTTTTATTACAGGAAAAAGGTGTAAGTAACAGTGTAAAACTATTGCACTCTAGCAAAAGTGGGTCTTCAACATATAATTTTGCCAACTTGTGAAAGAAAATAGAGAATACTTCTTCCCTAAAGAGCTGACTTCAGGTAGAGAGAGCAATACTTTTAACTACTGACTAATCCTGCAGCACACACACACACTATGCCTATGTCATGTCAAAGGTTCCAGCTACTTTAGATGTTTGCATGTATGTAACACCGTTAGAGAGTCATCTGATTGGTACCTAATCGCCAAATGAAATATTAGCCTTTTTTTTCCTTGCAGAACCTTTGCTGGATTCAATAGCTTGTGAACTGCTTATTTCTGTCTAAGGTGAGTCATTGGAACAGTGATAATTTGAGGACTCAACTTAAGAAGCAGATAAGTGTGGAGTACAGTCATCTGCTGGCACCTTGCAGGCTGTTTATCATCTGCGAGCGCCTGTCTGCCATGCGTCTAATGACAGGGTGGGATTCCAATAAAAAAGCAAATCAGACGCCTCAATTTGAAGCTCGAGATTACAAGCAGCATACTTCTGTTCGACACTTGAGGGAATTCCAGCACATTTATGTTAATATAAATACACAAGACGTTGAGAGAAACTGCTAAATTTTAGTTTGGTTATCAGCTGGTGAAATAATAGTTATTAATGTCGGTGAAGAAAAATACATGTCGCAGTTATACTGTAAAAATTAATGAGGCTTTTGTTTTCAAATGTTAAACCATGTTGGAAGGAAGTTAAATTGAAACAAATTTCCTTCTCAGACAGCTGGGTAGTTTTTTCTCCTTTTAAAACAGCCAAAGGGGGACGTTGCTTACTATCTACCTGCCTCCACACGTCCTGGTTCCTGACCCAATCATATGTGAGCCTGCATGTTTGCCAATTCTACACCAGCAAACACACACACACACACACACACACACACACACACACACACACACACACACATTGTTGTTACTTTAGAAATTTATTTTGCAAACATAAAACTCTCTCTTTTAATGTCAGTCCAAAGGGCTACAAAATAAAAAATATGCTCTTTGAACATCTTAGGCGTGTTCTTGCTGTGTATTAGTTCTAATTCCATGCTGTCATTCTTTTTAAAACACAGAAACGGTTTCGTTACCTGTTTTGTCGCTACGTTTCGCCGGCGGCTGCAGGCTTCCTCAGGCTGACGCTGATGGTGGCGTGTCACTTCCTTCTCCGTTTATCCGCCGGGCAGCAGAGGACGTTGTCGCCCTCTACTGCCCGCTCATAACAGAAAAAATAAGAGCAACAATGAAAAAACACAACATAAACACACCAACAAAACCATACACAACAGTTAGAAACAGACTAGTACACCCAGAAGACAAGATACCAGCTGGACTTAAATGTGGAGTCATTTACAAAATCCCATGCAAACTCTGCAATAAATCATACATAGGAGAAACCGGATGCCAACTCAGCACACGAACAATAGAACATAGAAAGGAGTGCGAAAAAGAAACAAGTCAAAGACACACAAGAGCAGCAAAAGAAGAAGCAGAAAGCACAATAAAGAGATCGGCCGTAACAGATCACTGCACAAGAGAAAACCATGTAATGAACTGGGACAACACAAGGATCATAAACATTGAACAACAAAAATACAAAGGATGGATTAAAGAAGCAATAGAGATAAGGAGACATGGATGTGGGACCATGAACAGAGACGATGGAGTTTACACGTTGGACCGCGCATGGGACTGCATCGTCGGAGAGGGGAGAGCGGGCAGCAGAGGGCGACAACGTCCTCTGCTGCCCGGCGGATAAACGGAGAAGGAAGTGACACGCCACCATCAGCGTCAGCCTGAGGAAGCCTGCAGCCACCGGCGAAACGTAGCGACAAAACAGGTAACAAAACCGTTTGTGTTTTAAAAAGAACGACAGCATGGAATTAGAAAAATATGCTTCTAAAAAGAAATGTTAACACTACAATTATAAGCAAACAAAGTGTCCCCATATTGACGTGTCTTATTAAAGTGTGTGTGTGGGGGGGGGGGGGGGGGGGGGGCTCCTTAGTAATGCATTACATAGCATGGTTAAGTAGTTGTTAATCCTTTATTAAATGGCTTATTATTGCTTAATGTTGCACTAACAATAATAAAGGACCCCTCAATGTAACGTGTTATCAAAGAAGCCTTTGGCTCTAATGAGGAGTTGCAGACAGATTTAACAATATGCTAAATTGCATGATGCAAAGCTTCATTCCAGATCTAATAATAAACTAACATGCAGGGCACATGCAGCTGCAGCAGAGGCCTCCATTCCTGTGCCTCACCCAGAAATCATCTCAGGTCACCCTTCTCTGCAGGCCTCTAAACTTAGCTCAGCCCAGAAACAAACCAGATCAGAGGATGTTTCCCTGCTGTTGGGTCACGTGGCGATCTCTCCAAGAGAACTGAGATATGTGACAACTGTTCTGATTCTCAGGCAAGCACCGCAAATGGCACAGATCTACAAATCTGATCTCCCATAAGTGGGGGGAGTAAGCACATGATGACACCTGAAAACAGGAAAACAATGCTCCGTCGGCAGCCTTAAACACAATGTTTCCACCACGGTATGTCCTGCCAAGGCACATAAATCTTTAGGACCTAAATTCAAATCAGTGAGTGAAGGTAAAACTCCACATTTCCTCAAACAACTTGGTCAGGGTCAAAGTGTCACAGAGAGCTGGAGTTCTGTAAAAGTTTAGTCCTTGGGTTTAATTCAGAGTGTCATGCATGAGTCCCACGTGGATCAAAATGACTGGAAATGTGCAGGATTTATTCAATTTCTTTCACTCTTTCACCAGACTTTATGAATAAATGAAATGTATCTGAAATGATCGTTTCTTGCTGTATTTTAAAAGGAACGTCAAGATGAATTAAAGATGTTCTTTCATAATTTGGGTGTTTTTAAAAAGACACATTATTCTAAGGTCTTTCTGGCCTTTTCTGGCGGATAAATTATCTGCTGCATCCTGTCTGCGGTTTGACCCAAACGTCCCAATTAACAAACACCGAAGCAGCCGGCTGCAGGGAGTTTTTTATTGGTTGGTGTGATGAACAGAATTGATGGCACAGTAGCAGAGTGAACAGGATGTTTGGAACGGGACACCAGATGGTTTACAGACATGTGCACTCCATAAACAGTGTGCCAGATAGAATATCAATTGCGTTAATGCACTGATCAGCTTCTTGTTTCACCTGCATTCATGAATCATTTGTGTCCTACATCAAACAGAAATAACAGAACTGAATTTACAACCCTTAAAATGTCACCAGCAGATTTCTAAGAACAAAAAAGTACTTTTTTATTTAAAAAAAACATCTATTTTTCATCACGTGAACAAATAAAACCTGGAGAAGGAAAGTGCATTCATTAGCTTGTTTTTATGTAAAAACCTGGACAATTACACAATAATATAAACGTGGGAGCATCATGAAAACAAAAGAGGCAGGAAAAATGTTTTGATCTGTGGTTCATCAAAGGTACATGTATGGAGGGGAAAGACCCCAATGGAGAAAACAATCAAGAGGCAGTGAGTAGCCAGGTCATCTGAAACAAATCAGGGACCACATGTAACAGAAAATGTTTGAAAATAATTTGTTTAAAAGTCAAATTTACTCATATTTTTAATACATTTGAAGTGGTCTCTAGTAGAAATGGATGCCTTGTAAGTGATTCTCTGGGGGGAAAAACCTCCAGTGCGCCTGCTTGAGTACATGGAAGTAATCTAGAGGAGAAAGTGGAAACAGACGGCAGAGTATGGAGTCTTATTTCCTGATATTTGGACATCTTGCTTTTGACTGGATAACAGCAACACAACTCCACTATTGCAACGTAGATATTTTATCTCCACAAGTAACACAAGCCTGGAGGAGTTTTGCTGTGTGGTGAAGCTGCTAATGCTAACAGCTTGATTCTACCAGCCGAGTCGTTCTCCATTGTTTCCTGGCTGCTAAGCCAACAACAGCCTTCCCTGTGGTGAGTCAAGCTGCGTGAGTCCATGAATGTTGACAGTGTGACGTAGATCTGTCAGGCTTTTCAAATCCTAGAGTTTCACCGTCTATTTTCTATCAGAAGCTAATGCAGGAGATAGGTGTAGGAGACTGTTTTCATGTTCAGCCTGCATGAAAACACAGAGTGACTGATTATAATCAGAAACAATAATAAAAAAATGTTTCTTCAGTGAAGTTAACCTTTAATAGCTTAATAATCGTGCACGAGTAGGCTGGACTCAGGTACCAAACACACAAAAAGAGCATGTTTGAACAGAAGAATCCATCCCTCTCTGATGATGGCTAAATGGAACCGGGTGTGACAGAAACAACTCAAGACAAGGTGGGGCAGAAATGTAGGGAAGCTGGACTTACGAGGGAGCAGATACTGCAAAATAAAACAGAACGTGGCTGTGGCAACAATCAAAAATGAGCTTAACTAAAACTGAAATCCTTTGTTTACCAGCAGATTATCATCATCAACAATGTCTTTACAACCAGTTCTGTGCACATTCCTGTCAATAATCCCTAGATTAAGTTTTCAGACATGACACAAACACTCCGAGGGACTTTGATGCATGAACAATACACCTGAATCATGAGCTATACAACAAAAAAAAAAGAGAAAAAAATTTAAAAATCTACGTCATATTTCTAATTAAATCATACTTGTTTTGACAAATGGCTAAGTCTACATGCAAGGAGGTTTTTTTTTCCTCTGTAAGTAGCTCTAGTTCTTTAGAAAAGTGGGGTTCTACGGAGAGAGATCTGGCTGTTTCTGTTTTATAGTTGAGCATCTGGTTCAGGTCTAAGTAGATGCTTTTGTTGTGTGTCCAAATGGAGTCATGTCATGGATATCAGGTAACTCCTGCAGGAGATCTGAGATGCACGCATGTAAAAATACAACAGTAACATGCTGCACTAGAAATAGCTCAATGCTTTGAAGTATGGAAATGCCTGATCAGATTTATGTTGCACTATCTCAGCTGGTTGATGCTGTGATCTAGCATGGCTGCTCTAATTCCCCCCATGTGTCTCAAGAGACCCTTGAGATTTTACCTCTGGTGTTTATAGTGTCATTCTGAGTTGCACTGGCTCGTTTCTTTTTTTGACAAAGCAGGACAGGCCATGTAAGGTCTGATCACCATCACAAGGAGCTACCAGATGCAGTTTCACAAACTGTTCTTTATGAGTACCATGGCACTAAATGGCCCCCCAGCCCTTGTTATACAAGGAAAATCTGAACTCTTAGTTACTGCAGGCACAGCTTTAACAATGCCACAGCAATAAGTGCAGAGGCAGTCATGGTGATGAATGTTTAAAGAGTTTATCTGTACAAAAAAAGACTTGCATCAAAACTGCAAGTTGAAATGATATGTTTGTGGCTATTATTAGAAAATCTGACCCGATGGAGCTAAATCTGGGTCAAAAGAAAATGTTCCGAATTGTGTAGTTGTTGATTTTAAACTAGCTGTGATCAAAAATGGTCAAGATGGGGAAAAAAAATTAATTGGAATCACCCTTTAACCAAAGGAAGCTTAATTCAAATGCTAGCATCATCCTCGTCAACTTTAGCAAAATCTTGGTTTGAATCCAGCTACAACATCAACTGGACAAAAAGAACCAACATATTGTCATTTGGCAATAATCTTCATAATGTTTTGAATAAAACAGCATATTTTAATAAGATATCAGAACGATGATGGTAGAGAAACGTACAGTTGGAGGAATTCATAATCAGCAAAAACATTCAGTGACACACTTTATTAAGTTAGTTCTTAAATTTAGAGGTCTTTAACTCTTTAAAATAACCTGGTCTTATTCATTTAAAGATTAGAATCGAAGAATTAAATAGACTTTATTCATCCCACAGTGGGGAAATTCAGTCGTTGCAGCAGAGCATACACTTAGAGAATAGGAGGAAGCACAATAATAACAAGATTACAAGTAAATACACAAAGGCAATAAGCTATTACTGTAACCTTCAACACAAAAAACAACAAATGAAAAGGAAACATGGGTCTCCAGATCTATGCAGCATAAGGGACACAGACATACTATAGTACATCCGGTATTGCACAAGTATTGAACACATATTGAATATTGCATTGATGTTATTGTGTAACAGGATGATGTCAGTACCAGTAAAACTGAGAAGTTATACACTCTTACTTCAGAGGTGATGAATGACCTATGGTTACATGTTGGATGCCTCCGTCTGCCCTAAAGCACACTAATAATAATAACGCAGTCTAGTTGAGCATTTACTGTATTTTCTGTACATAAACATATTTTGTTTCATCTCTTCTCAGTCATGTATTTCTGAAGATAGCTAAATCAATATATCTGGGCTCCATTGATAAGCCTGTGACCATGGCACTTTTGTATGCAAGGGATCTCTCCTAGTTTACACATTTCTAGTTATCCACAACTGATGAATAATATGCTCACATTTTATGCTGTTGGATGTTGTTTTATTCTTGAAGAAATCTTATGCACTTATTTGAAGGAGATAAAAAAGTTTCAGTATCATTAAGTAGACTTTGATTATTCGTCATAAACAAAATTGTAGTTTAGTCTCATCAGCAAAGGGTTTTCATGTGGTAGTCGGTAGCCATTACAGTAAGTCGTTAATGAAGATTAAAAATGAAACAGTTCCAACAACAGAACTCTCAGGCCTAGTCCACACGTAGCCGAGTTTTAAAAAGAAAACGAATATCCGCCCCTCCAAAAACTTGCATCCACACCACCTCGTTTTAAAAAGAAACTCTGTCCACACGTACCCGGATAAATACGTTGTTAAGGACATGCCAGACCTGTAGGCGGCAGCACTTCCCCCGTTCTTAACCTCGTCCTTCGTCTGTGGTCTTCCGCAAGGAGCAGTAATTCCACTTTCAAAAACAAACAAGCAAAAAGCACTTGGACAATTGATAAAGCGAGCGCAGCTCTGAGGGCATCCATGATGCCGGCTAGTGTAAACACAGGTCGCACACGTGATGTCAGCATTTTTTTGTGGCGGAAAGTGACGTTGCGGACCTTAAAATTCCGGTTTTGTCTGTCCACACGCAGACACCCAAAACGGAGAAAACGCAGATCTTCACTTTGGCCGGAGTTTTTAAAAAGATCCGTTTTTGTGTGGAAAAAACTCCGTTTTCGTGTGGATGACAGGCCAAAACGTAGAAAAATATCTACGTTTTGGCAGATCCCCGGCTACGTGTGGACAGGGCCTGAGTGTCACGGTTTGCCTCCACCTTCTGGTGAAGTGTCGTTCAGTTTTGTGTTACAGGTGGGCGCGGGAGACTGCACAGCTGTTTGGAGTTCCACTAATTGAGGTGCAGAGGATTTAAGGAGCGGTGTGACTCAACTCCAGCGCCGGTTGATACTCTCACATGGGTAGCCTCTAGCCTCTGAATCAGCCTGTTTCTTTGTGATCCTGAATTAATGAATTTGTATCCTGTTTTAGTATCCTGTTCCTGCACCACCTACCTTGCCTGGAGTTGTTCTCACGTCTCGCCGCTCAAGGATCCTCTGATCTCCTATCTCCACGTCTGCCCGCCTGCCCACGCTCTGAACCATCACACCCGGACCAACCTCTCCCTGTTCGCCTCCGCTCTAGTCCTGGTGTCTGACCGTAAGAACTCTCAGTTACAGACTCTCATAGTCCTGGTTCTCTGGTTCTGGCCTCGCTCACCTCCTGTTTTTTTTTTTTTTTTTTTTATCTCCGTAGATTCCGGCACTCCCCTGTTCCTGATCATAGAAGCAGCGTCTTTAGTTCTAGTTTTATCTCTTCTGTTTCATTGTAAATAAATCACTTTATACTTTTACTTACCTCTCCTCTCCTGTGATTCTTCATGTCCTGGGTGAAATCCATTACCCACAACATGACACTGAGGAACTCTACTAGGCAGCTAACTTTTACACAAGACCGATTTACTGTTAAATGGTAAATGGCCTGTATTTACTGTTGTTGTTGTTATTATTAATCGTAGTAGTAGCAATAATAATAATGAATAAATAAAAGCTTGTTAACCTCTGTTTAGATGTTTTGTAGTCTATTTATCAAATCTCGTACACAAACTCTCAGTTGCTGACATGAATGACTTGAACAGCTTTTGGTTGAATTTCAGTTATGAATAAGAAAACTCAGCAGCTCAGAATATGTTGCATGGCTAGTGTTTTAGGAGGGAAGTGCCGCTCAGTTAAGACAAGTTGTTCCTATTTCTAAAAACAGATTTTCCTTACACTCTGTATTTGCCTTTAAGATCACCCAATTATTGATTCATTAGATAAATATTATTTCATCTGTTTATTTAGGTTATAGACTAAATAATAATAAACAAACTAAAACATACTCCAATCACATTCTCTGTAGTACCCTTTGAGCAGTGATTCTGTGGGAGAATGCCTGTGGTAGCATCAGATTTTGAATCAGGGTGCAAAGTGCATGCGCACACACACACTCACACACACACACACACACACACACACACACACACCAAAGGGCCCTTCTTGAGGCTTTACTAAGCAAACAGGTGCTAGATTAAATCAGAAGGGCAGAGACAAAAGCTCAGTGTCTTTGCTCGCCTTGTCACCACAGAATTTATGTTGAAACCAGACAACTTAAACTCCGTCTACTTAAAAGCAAAAACAGATTTACTAGACACATTTAAATTTAGATGAAGAGATCAAACTGTCTATCGGTAAACAGACCAAATGACATAAGGTGCTTTCCAGTTTAGGGCCTGGGCTGGAAGTCCAAAAGAGGGATCACTTAAGCAGGTGGGAAAGTTTGAAAGTTCTTTTAAACTTCTCATTAAAACACGTTTAGGGGATTCTTTTTAAAAAGCAGGACAGGACATGTAGAGCTGATTCAAAGCATCTGGCTCTATGATTGCATTACAAATGAGAAATCATGAAGATGAAAGATTCCCTTTACTTTTCCTATCTTTCAGGTTCTGTCAGAGAACTGATTCCCATGTTCTAACATCTTTATGATAGAGCATGCAGTTAGATATTGGTGTTTAGATTAAAATGAATATCTTGAACTTTCAATGAAATCCACAGTCTCAAAAGAACAATTGACAGCCGTTAGTGTCAAACTGGAAATATATTAAAATCAATACATTTCACAAATGGAAATTCTGCTTTATCAGTTATTATGGCTTTCCAAAAAGTGGGTAAAAATCTGCCTTAAAGAGATAAAAAATTTAAAAAAAATTCATGCAAAAAGCAGAATTTTAGCACGTTGAGTGAACTCAAATAGCACTTATACATGTTATTGCACATGATCAATATTGAACAGTAAATGTGTGGTTTGGGTTTACAGGTTCCTTTGGTTTTGTGGTTGTTTACTACGGTGATAGCTCTGGAAAAGAAGCTACATCTGAATCTATTTGTCCTGGTTTTATGTGACCTGTACCGTCGGCCTGACGGTAGCAGGTCAAACAGAGGGTTACTGGGGTGAGAGTAGTCCTTGATGATATTGCCTGCTCTACTGAAATAACGAGAGTTGGCAATGTCCTCCAGGCTGGAGAGAGCAGCCAGTGATCTTCTGGGCTGTGCCGATGACCCTCTGCAGTACTTGCCTTTCTGCAGCTGAGGACCCTGAATATCATGTTGTGATGCCGTAAGCTAGGATGCTCTCTATGGTGGCTCTGTGGAATGTCACCAGCAGGCTCTCCTATTTCAGCTCTTTTCAGATGTTTTTTTTTTGTTTTGTTTTGTTTTTGTAGTTGTTTTGTCTTTCCTAAGCTGTTCCAGGCCCTTAAGCCTTAGTTATACTTCTCCGTCTGCATCGGTGCGGAGACATGCAACTCCATTATGCTTCTGCGCAAGGGCTCTCCGACGGGCTCACAGAGGGTGACGGAGACATGCCCAAAATTTTAAATATCAGTCGAACGTGACGGAGACTTGTGATTGGTCAGGTCGCTGCTTCCTGTATATTCATCACCAGCACCGCCGTAGCTCTGTTAAAAAGTAAACAGATACTTAGCGGCAGACCCAGAACAGATTGAAGAAACTTATTCACCCGTGAGTGGAAGAGTACAAATTATGGAGCAAACGTAGATGGAAATGACGGAAAATGTGGGTTTAGAGGTGGTGACCGCGTGAAGAGGTGGAGGAGAATGAAGGACAAATTTGTCCGTGTTGTAAAGTTTCTGAAATATGTAAACACATTAGTAAATACCAGAGGTGTGGACTCGAGTCACATGACTTGGACTCGAGTCATTATTTTAATAACTTCTTACTTCACTTCATAAAATCTATAAAGACTTACGACTTGACTCAGACTTGAACACCAATGACTCGCGACTTGAATCGACTTGCATCTGTTGACTTGATGATGACTTGAGCATATTTGATATTTTAGCACAAAAGTGGCCCAACATGGACAAAAATCATGAACCATTCTTGGTTCTGGGTGTGATCTTGTTCTGCTAAATGCGGCAGCACTTTGTTTATAATCAGTTTCAGTTGCACTTTCTGCTTGTTTGAGCAAATTAATGAAGCTTTAAGAAAGTTTGGTTCTGGAATTTATTTATTATCACTGTCATTAAATCAAAGTTAGACAGATGACTTGATTATGACTTAAAAATTCAAAGTTAAGGACTTGGACTTGACTTGGGCTTCCACATCATTGACTTTGGACTCGACTTGGACTTGATTGTCTTTGACTTGGGCTTGACTGGAAAGACTTGTGACTTACTTGTGACTTGCAAACCAGTGACTTGGTCACATATCTGGTAAATACACTATCGGGGACAGGATACATGAGTGTTATGGTGGCAGGATACCACAGAACAGCGCTACATCTCTGTTATCCTGGTGGGGAATTGCTTTGCAACACTCCGCTGCCTGAACAGACGTTTGAATGTGAAAACCTGTCTGACACTCCTGTCTCCGTTGCAAGCTCACGGAGAAGTATAAATCAGGCTTTAGAGACATAACTCACCACACAGCTCTGTTATTTATTTAAGATAAGTCAGAGTGAAAGAAACACAGAAGATCTTTTGTAGATGAATTCACGAGCAACATTAGCTTGTCCTTTGGTGCATATTTGAATGAAGGTTTCTGACATTTAATCATATTTTATTATGATTTAGGGCACCGAGTCGTCCAAAGCAAAACATATAAATAAAGTTACAGGATGGACAGGCCTGCACCTGCACAGGTAGGTGCTGCAGCCCATTTGTGTGATCCACAGTAACACCAGACAGCACTGTTAAGACCAAAGGAGCATTACTCATGAAAAGACTGGCAGGTTTCTCTCAAAAAAACTCATCTGTAACTTTAAAAGTTTCTTTTTTCTTTTACGTTTTGAAGCAGCAGAATAAAATGTTGTGTGTTTCTTGAGTCCAGTAGTTTTTTGTCAAGATCACTGCCTCGTTTTCACGGTGAGAACGCTGAAAGAAACCAGACCAAAGTTTTTATTGCTTCAGTTCTGCTTCATCTGTTCAGTGTCAGTCTCAGCTGGTCTCGTGTGTTTCTAAAACCTCCCAAAGAACATCAATCTTAAAAACACACACTCAAAAGCTTTTTTGGTTTCCAGGTTGTAATTTCTTCTTCTGTGGTTTGCGTAAAAGGACATGTACATTTAGAGAAAAATCTATATTTTTCATATTATAAAATCTGTTTAACAGAAGCAATATTTGAGCAAAAATATGCTCTTTCCAGCTTTTTTTTTATATTTTAGCACATTCACCAGAACTCATTCATCAGCTGATGATATTGATGATCAGATTAGCCCTTGTGGCCTCCTGATCTCTATGTACTCAAATAGTTGTCACGCAGTGGCTCAAATCTTCTGATTAAAGAAAAAACTCCTCTAAATAAGCATGGCAGGTTTTAGAAGAGCGTATTATTTTTAGTAAAGAAGAAGCCACTGTCTTAAAGGGATGGTTCAGATCTTTTTAATCATGTGGCGTTACCATTATGACATTTGCTTATCTCATCTGTTGTAGATGGCTCATTAAACAACCTCAGTTAGGA
>NC_091744.1:68741916-68821916 GCF_043380555.1 Nothobranchius furzeri | reverse complement strand
GCCTTGCCACAGAGGAGCTTTTTAACCACCTCAGTGACCTCAGCACCAGAGATTTGAGAGGCCAACTCAAAGTCCCCAGACTCTGCTTCCTCACTGGAAGACATGTCGGTGGGATTGAGGAGGTCTTCGAAGTACTCTGCCCACCGATCCACAACGTCCTGAGTAGAGGTCAGCAGCACACCGTCCCCACCATAGATAGTGTTGGTAGTGCACTGCTTCCCCCCCCCCCCACCCCACCCCACCCCCCCCCCCACCCCACCCACCCACCCCCCGAGGCACCGGATGGTGGACCAAAATCTCCTCGAGGCCATACAGAAATCTTGCTCCATGGTTTCACCAAACTCCTCACATGCCCAGGTTTTTGCCTCGGCGACCACCCGAGCCACGTTCTGCTTGGACTGCCGGTACCCATCAGCTGCCTCTGGAGTCCCACAGGCCAAAAAGATCTGATAGGACTCTTTCTTCAGCTTGACAGCATCCCTAACTGCTGGTGTCCACCAGCGGGTTCAGGGGTTGCCACCACGACCACCTGCGACCATAGCTCCGGTCGGCCACCTCAACAATGGAGGCACGAAACAGGGTCCATTCAGACTCAATGTCCCCCGCCTCCCCCAGAACATTTTGGAAGTTCTGTCAGAGGTGGGAATTGAAGCTCCTTCTGACAGGAGACTGCCAGACGTTCCCAGCAGATCCTCGTGATACGTTTGGGCCTTTCTGGTCCAACTGGCATCCTCCCCCACCATCTGAGCCAACTCACCACCAGGTAGTGATCAGTTGACAGCTCTGCCCCTCTCTTCACCTGAGTGTCCAAGACATGCGGCCGCAGGTCAGATGAAACAACAACAAAGTCGATCATCGAGCTGCGGCCTAAGGTATCCTAGTGCCAAGAGCACATTTGGACACCTTTATGTCTGAACATGGTGTTCATTATGGACAATCCATGACTGGCACAGAAGTCCAATAACAAAACACCACTCGAATTCAGATCGGGGGGGCATTCCTCCCAACCACACCTCTCCAGGTATCACTGTCGTTGCCCACGTGAGCGTTAAAGTCCCCCAGCAGAACGAGGAAGTCACCGGAAGGAGCGCTCTCTAGCACCCCCTCCAAGGTCTCCAAAAAGGGTGGGCAGTCTGAACTGTAGTTTGGTGCATAAACACAGACCACAATCAGAACCTGTCCCCCCACATGTAGGCAGAGGGAGGCTACCCTCTCATTCACTGGGGTACACCCCAACGTACAGGCACCAAGATGGGGGCAACTAGTATGCCCACCCCTGCTTGGCACCTCTCAATGGAAGCAACTCCAGAGTGGTAGAAAGTCCAACCCCTCTCAAGGAAACTGGTTCCAGAGCCAGAGCCATGCGTTGAGGTGAGTCAGACTATATCTAGTCGGAACCTCTCAACCTCACACACCAACTCAGGCTCCTCCCCCACCAGAGATGTGACATTCCATGTGCCAAGAGCCAGCTTTTGTAGCCGAGGATCAGACCGCCAAGGTCCCCACCCTCGACTACCACCCATCACACACTGCACCTGACCCCTTTGGCCCCTCCCACGAGTGGTGAGCCCATGGCAAGGGGGACCCACGTTTCCTCTTCGGGCTGTGCCCGGCCAGGCTCCATGGGTGAAAGCCCGGCCACCAGGCGCTCGCCAATGTGCCCCACCTCCAGGCCTGGCTCCAGAGGGGGACCCCGGTGATCCACGTCCAGGCGAGGGAATACGGTTTCCATTTATATAATTCATCATAAGAGGTCTTCGGGCTGCTCTTTGTCTGATCCGTCACCTAGGACCTGTTTGCCATGGGTGACCCTACCAGAGGCATAAAGCCTCAGGCAACTTAGCTCCTAGGATCATTGGGACGCTCAAACCTCTCCACCACGATAAAGTGGTGTTGTTTATATACATATATATAACAGCAGTATGAACAGAGAGCTGGGTTGAATATCAAAAAGCTTGTTTTGAACCTGAAACATACAGGATGTGCAAAATTCAAGCTCCTCCCAATGAGCGACCTTATTCTCATGAAGTTAAATCTCATAGCCCTTCGGTTTCTCATAGCTCTTCCGATGTTTTCCAGTGCAAACATTACCACAGAGCCTCCTAGAACAACACATAATAATCACCTTGAGCTTGTGTGTTTTATCTTGCGGGGGAGCATGTTTTGAAAGGAACTCATCCACCTCCTCTCTTTATTATTTCACAGGGTGACAACAACCCGACCAGGAAAACGAATAAACACACTTTGCACCTAGTTTTCAAGAGTCAGTCCTCTAAGTCAGTCACTAAGGAAAATTTCATTATTAAAATATCTTGTAAGAAATGCATTAAATTTAACAAATCAATCGATTTAAATATTATATTTTAGGCTTTGTATTTTTAGCAACCGTGGCACAAATAGAATGGGTAATTTATTTATTTTTTCATTAATAAACCTACACTGATTTAAGGAAGCATTAGTGTATGGCGTTATCAGGAAAGAGTCACATGATCTGACAACAAACAAGTGTGATAATTTATTCATTTGTTATTATATTTTGTCGAAGCAAGTGGATCTTTTTGGTTTGCGGCTTATTAGTATTAGCTCGTTGTTAGCGCTAGCTACAGCTGGTTGCTGCAGGGCTGTTTATGACAGTTGTTATTCCATTTTCAACCAGTAGGACGGAGAAGCTGGAAACTGTTTAGTGTTACTTTAAACAGCTGACTTTGTTTGTTGGGGTCACTTTCGATTACTGTCTGGTCCCCTCTTGGCTTGCCCCTGGGCTCTAGTCCCGTTACTTCATGGTCACGATCATGTGGTCAGCTTGGATGGGTCTCATTTTTGCTTTTTGCAGGTAACATGGTTACGCAGGCACCTTCAAGCCTTGACCTTGATCCGTGAAGCAGCCAGAATTAAAAACAGCTCCTCTAAGTCGAGTTGCTGCTTTTCCGTTAATCAACGATTTGTTTCTTTAACCTTTTGTAAGGCCAGCATCTATATTTAGACACTTCCTCACACATCATAAATGATGTCAGAAGGCCTTTTTAAAGACCCTTAGGGCCTTGATACACTTGCTGTTTGACAACACGAATGCGTGATTAAAATGTCTGCCACGCGTTACTTGCGTGTATTTGAACGTTGTTTGTGCGCGTCCCTTGAAATTAACGGGTCCAAACGCTGCAATATATGAACGACCAGTAGGTAGTCAATAAAACTGGTTTAGAGGTCTTTCATTCCATCTTTGATACCACTGCTTTCTCTTTTTCTGCTGTGAACTCAAAATTATTTAGTTACTGATCTCTTCTATTGACGCCATATTTGTTTTGGTTGTACCCACAAACCCGGCTATTCGTCTGGTCTGAGTAGACTAGGGCGCCCCCTAGTAGAACACCCCAGTACTACGAGCAGTACAGTGCTGTGCAGCAGCAAGTATGTGAACAAAGATGCAGTCTTGTGCCTGCGCCAACACAAGCTTAAACAGCAAGTATATCACGGCCCTTACAATTACAACATTTCACCAAACCAATCATCAGAGATCAAGCGGCTCAGTTCTTGCAATGTTGCCGTACGAACAATCAGCGTGGGGCTATGACATACCAAATACTGGTGTGTCACTCAGGAAAACTAGAACCTTCTTGCAGCTTGGTGTCCTCTCGTGTTTACAGTCAGATCTCTAAAACTAAAAATGGCAGGTTTATGAAACTTTCCCATTTCACAAGGTTGACTAGTTGTACTAAATAAGGGTGTATAAAAATTAGGGGTGCATCGGTTGCAGTTTTTGGCCAGTCGCCGTTCTTGAGAAAAATCCGACTTGCTGACACAGACTTTTGCCAATACAGATTTTGTCTTAATTAAAAGCAGATTACATCAATCTTTCAATTTCCTTTTATTGACAAAACCAATGTGAATACTCATGAAGCAATACCCGTTTCAACTGGACATGAGGTAATGTTCTCAAATATAAGTGAACATATTTAGCATTGCTGTTTGAACTAAAAAAGTCATATTTGTTCCTTTAGACATTTTCATTTTTCTAATTTTGAAAACAAAACTTTTGTACCTGTCTTGACACACTTGTACAAAAAAACTATTCTATAGCAATGATTTGCTTTAACATTAACTAGGAGTGCAACAATTGCAGTTTTTGGCTGATCACCGATCTTGAAAAAAAAACAGATCAGGCCAATAGATCGATGCACCCCTAATATAAATGTTACACTCAATGAATTATAAAATAATGGCATGGAAATAAGAGCAGCCATATTTGAATCTAAGCCATGAACAAGTCAAATATACTATGTATATTTTTAGGTAAAATTGATTGTTTTTTAGACATTCTTCATATTGATGGTATAACAGTAATAATAACACTTATAAAATTCAAAATATTTTTTCTGTTTTAAACTAAGAGTTGTAGAAAATGGAGGAGTTGTTGTGCCACCCAATCTCACCATCAGTGATGATGATGATGATGACTGACCATGATGATATATATATATATATATATATATATATATATATATATATATATATATATATATATATATATATATATATATATGTGTGTGTGTGTGTGTGTGTGTGTGTGTGTGTGTGTGTGTGTGTGTGTGTGTGTGTGTGTGTGTGTGTGTGTTTATTTTTGTTATATACCACAATAACACCCTGGGGTTGAAATTTAAAGTTTACTTCAATGAGTGCCATATAAGGAGTTAAAAGTGGGCGACGTGTTTCCATAGTAACGACTAAAAGGCTCGCGAGAGGCAGTTTTGTCTGAACAAACTAACCTAAACAGAAAGAGTAACTTTAAGATTGTTTTACTCGATTTTCTTCCACAGGCGTGCCTAAGAAGATGGCTGCTGCTGAGATGGCTGCATCCCGGTGAGTTCTACTCATTTTTAAGAAAACTAAAATTGCGGCAGTTCTGGCCGTGACCCGGTTGCGTGTGTTTGCGTGACACCAGGAAGCGGATGGACGTACTCTCAGGTGTCGTGCCGGAATTGAAAGACATCGCGTCTGCGATCGATCACCTGACGAAGGAGGACGAAGCTGAGGAGCTGAAAAGATCTCTGGAGGACCGCAAACAGGTCGGAGAACCCAAACGGAGCCGCTATTCTGCTCCTAAATGTGCAAAACACACGTCAAAGTACTTTTAAAAATCCCGAGTTGGACTTGAAACTGTAAATGGAAAACAATCAACTTGAGGTGGAAATTAAAAGCACTAATTAAACACTTTAAGGCGGGTGCCTAAATCTTTGCTCATATTTTAACAGAACAGCAAATCAACAACTCTTTAGAGAGGAATTAAAAATGAGACATTTATAAATATAAGGTCCAGCCATTTAAATTAAACATAAAAACTTAAATAATCCATCATCAAATGAAAGGGGGAAAAAAACGGTTTCATCAAGAAAACAATGGAAACACTACTTAATTAAAATAATTTAAAATATTAAAAATGGGGGAAAATTGAAAGTATGTCAGCAGGTCTTGAGCATATTGCACAGGTTAAATCGGTAATGCTGATTTTTCAGTACTGTTCTCTGTTTTTCTGAAGTTCAAAGGTTTGATTAACTCAGAAATTAATTTAACCCTTCACAATAAGAGTCCAAAGCTTATAATAGTTTATTATACCTCTATAATAAACAGCGATATTTTTAAAAAGAACAAGGGCATAGTTCATTCTGCATTCAGTGCTGAAGTATGTAGCTGTGAGCCATAAAAAGGCTGTGATTTCAGTTGAGGTATACAAAATGTATGTAAAGTTTATTAATATTTTAAGAATCTTCCTCCTTACTAGTGTGTTTAAATCAATGAAATCATTTGACTAATTAGATTTCTAATGTTTTCTTATGCAGACTTTACAGAATTCGAAGCAGGAGCAGAAGGAGCTGCAGGAGAGCATCAGGGAAGTGAGGCACAATGTGTTTATGAAGGTGAGATCTCTCAGACACGTGCTATAATTCAGATGTGTTGGTGGGGCTGGAGCAATAAGGGCATTCCTCCATACCATTCTGATTCAGGTTCTTCATAGCGAGAAAGTTCGGCAGATAGCTGAGAAGGAGATGAAGATGATGCAGGAAGTGGATGCAGAGACAGAGAAGCTGAAGAAGGAGAAAGCCACACTGATGAAGAGGAAGGAGGAGATGCAGAGGGAGATTGGGACATATTCACCGTATAGGGACTTCCTGGAGGACGTGTGTAAAACATCAGGGGTACTGCTTTTTATTAAAGTAACTTTAACCTCTTATTGATTCACTAAACTATCGGATAGCAATTAGGAAACAGTTCAGGCCTCTAAGATGGATGCATGTGTTTTATTTGAGATATTCATAAATCATCTGAAACATTTTCCACAATGACCTGAGTTCTGATTTATAGCCGTTAGATTTTCACAGACCAGTGTCTGTGAGATGTATTTGCACCCATTTTCTCCACCCATCTAAGGTCAGAGCAAGGAGGTACAGGTACTTTAAGGATATCAGACCTCCTCTCCTGAGGGGTGTTCTCCAGCTCCTCCTGGAGGATGTCATGGGTGTCATTGGAAAGAGACCAGAGAACCTCCACAGGGAAGAGACCAGGAGGCCTCGTCTTCAAAAACACCTCGCCATGTCTTTTTGATTAGGAGGAGCAGCTCCTCTTCTTTTCTCCAAATGCTGAGCTCAAGCATTCTACGGATGAAGATCATTTTAGTTGCTTGAGTCAGGTTCTGATTCTCCTGATCTCGTGACCACAGAGGAGAGTTTAGATTGACCAGTGAGTCCTTCTCTCTTTCTCTGTGTGTACTCCAGCACAAAAACGCTGACGACTTTGCCACCTATTATCGCAACATGCTCAGCCTCAAAGAGAAGTTCACTGAGGAGAGGAAGCAGAGGCAGGAGAAAAAGGAGCATCTGACAAAGGAGCTGCGAACTGTGGAGGAGCAAAAAACCCTACAATGGCTGCAGAGGACCAACCAACTGGCTGAGCTGGAGGAGGAACTGAAGAAAGCTCAGTCTGAGACGCTGAAATGGGTACGAGTCCTCCTGAAAACACCTGCTTAGAGAGGAGATCCTTCTGACTCCTTCTAAATGATGGTTCCTGTTCTTTTGCAGGAAAGGGAGTGGAGTCGTATCCAGACAATGAAAGCAGAGAGCGCGCAGACCCAGAACTGCATTAAGTTTTCAATCCAAAACACTTATGAAATGTGCGGTTACAAGATCACAGATCAAAATGTGGATGACACAACCAGACAGCTGAAGGAGGTACGGGCCTTCACACAAACACAAAATATGCAGAGCAGCAGGAACAATCACAATAGCTGTCATTTCTCCTCCTCAGATAAAAGCCTTCATCCAGGAGATATCTGAAATTACGAAACAGTACCAGAAAAGCCTCCAGTCCTGATGAGCAACCCTTCACACGACTGCTGAGAGCACTTCTGCATCTTCAGTTGTTCATGTTTTATTTGCCTTGTTTCAATTACATCTTGATTTTATTGTGTGTTGTACATTCTGTTGGAATCGGCGTTCGACCTCATCGTGGCCTCAGCCTTGATGCATTTCTGAGTTTAAAAAAAGTTTCATCGACAGTTAACTTAAAATAGTTTAAGGTGAAATATTAGTGTTGTCCCTGAGAAGGGAAATGTTGAGGTTTCCCTCAGATCTGTCCTGATGAGGCTGGTTTCTGTATTATTAATAAATATATAATAAATGTTTCTCTGCATTAATCTGGTGGCTAATCCATCGCTGCTTTTTAACGCTCAGCCTGACCTTTGGCCCTTTAATCTGCTGCCTATAAAACGTGAACTCTGCAACAACCTGCATCTTTTTTTTATTTAAACCTTAACATGTTAAAACCAACTAATGGATAAAAAAACAAGCATTCAGAGTTTTATTGAAGTTGGACACAAAGCAGAAGACTAATTAGTGTGAAGCTGGACTTTGTCACGCTGACCACTAAAGAGATTTAAACCCTAAGAATAGTCAGACGGGATAAATCCGTTCAGGGAGACTCCGGGTCTGAGCAGGTGAGAACACTAGGACTCGCTTTTATCCGTGGAACAATCATTTTAGCTGAAGCTTTCAAGCAGAAGCCAGAGACAATGAAACAACATCATGTGAGAGTTTATCCAAGCTGTGTTCATCATCATCACCACTTTTATCTGTTTTCTTCATTAGTCAAATTAACCCAACTTTTATAAAAATAAAAAATAAAAGAAAATATGCATTGGGTGTTTTTTAAAAAGGTACAAAGTAATCAAAATAAGATTTATATTATATTAGATCTCAGTTTTAAATTTATTCTAAAAAGAAAAACAACACGCTGAGAATTTTTTTAAATTGATTATTTCTGATTATAATCAGTCTGTCAGGGTTTTTCATGCAAGCTGAACATGAAAATAGTTGTGTTAGTTTCTGATAGAAAATAGATGGTGTAACTCTTGATTAGAAAAAAATGACAGATCTACATCACATTGTCACTTAACATTCATTGGCTCACCCATGTAGACTCCAGTCAGGGAAGGCTGTTTTTGGTTTAGCGTCCAGGAAACAGCAGGCCACGTCCCGACTAGTAAAAGCTAACCGTTAGCATTAGCAACTCCATCACACAGAAGAACTCCTGGCTTGTGAATTTTTTTTTTGGTTTTAAAGCATCAACGTTGCGATTCAGGGGTAGAATCATGTTGCTCTTATCTAATCTGAGGTGAGATGTCCAAATATCAGGAAATAACACTGCAAATATCACTGTTTGCTGCGTGCTGAAAGCAATTGTGGGCTTTATTTGCCCTAAGTACGGCTTGCAAGGCGTTCACTCCTACCAGAGTCCGCTGCAAATGTATTGATTAAACAAGCTTCCCACACCCTTAAGTCATTTTAGTCATCAAGCCCATCTGCATTCGGGAATTTACTTTACTTTCTTTCTGTTAAATGAGACAGTTTTAAGAATATTTTAGGATTGTAATGCACATCTGGAATGATTTTAAAATTACGCTAAGCTGCCAGAATTAAGGTTTGTGGTTTGAGGAGCTGTTTTAGGTAGAGACGACGTTTCCTGAAGTTGATCGAGTCAGAGATGAAACCAGGTGTGGGGTGTCCCTATGGGGCACAGAAAACCTCCAGAGGAACTAGCAGGAGGCATCCTATCAGCACCACCTCAGCAGGAGAGGCAGTCCTAAAGCTCTGGTAAAAGAGATGAGTTTATTTTTTCTTTTGGACAGTAAGCAGTTGTCCATCAGGACGTCTCCTTTGTGGCAACATTGTCCAGCCTAAGCAGCTCCAGGAGCCTCGGGTCCTTTTCTGCTCCCTCGATAAATGTCCCCCTAACAAATCTCACCTGGAAAATGTAAAGACAGCCGATGAAAGGCACAAATCATATTTTGAGGCAGATTCACTGTCTGTTTCTGCCCTCTGCACACTCTGATTTCACATAAAACATTTCACCTCTGTGGCTGCAACAACTGCTGCACAGAAAACAAATGGACGATCCTCATCAAGGTCTCCAGAGGGTGTAAAATGCACCAATATAGTACAAAAACATGTTAAAGACAATTAATTTCAAAGACATTGATTAAAATTAGCAGATGTGGAAACGTACGTGCTGCTTCTCCTTCTGGCTGTACTTCTCCCTGTCAGAGGCCAGCAGGTCTTTGAGATTGTCCGTCAGCTCCTGTTCCATTCTTCTGCTTCTCCTACTTTCTTGGTCAGACTCTGCAGCAACACCTGGTGCTCCTGCACCTCTCTGCTGCCCTCCACCACCCGAGGAGGAGGCACAGCTCAGTAGTGGTGTGTCAGGTGTTAAATTTGTCAGAGCATTTTACCAGGCTAGCCTTGTTCTGTGGAGCAGGAGAGATGTGAGGACCTCCTGCCAATCCAGTCTGCAGGTGGATGGCTTCTGTCTCTGCCAGCCAGCCTGTTGTCGTTCTCCATCACCATGGCGTCGATCTCTTCACCATGCTGTCACTTCAGCTCTTTTCTCTATGAAGATTCATAGAAGAAACTTTAATCCCAGAAAACCAAACTTTGTTAAAGTTATCAGACAAAAACAGGCTGGAAAAAAATAAGTTTGTCTCCAAATGAGTTAAAAAAAATTTAAAATGTTTTACTGCTTTATTTCTTGTGGAGGTTAAATGATTAGCAGAAATCTAACTGCTGTTTAAAAGCTCGGTTCTGTGTTTTTCTGTTTGAAGAGAATAAAGAAACCCAGCTGCTGTTTTCTGAACAAACTCAAGGAGTATTTGTTACAGGACAGGTGTGTTCGAGTGAAGAAATGCCTGAAATAAACTCTTTTAAATGCAGTCTTTAAGGACAGAAATCACACATCAAAACATAAAATTTAATCTATCAAATAAAACTTCTCAGAAAAGTCCACAGAACAACAGATCTTGGGCGCTACAACTGTAAAAGCAAGTTCTCATTCAGAAATCTCTAAAAGTTGGTCACCATGCTCTTTGAGGAAACATTTAACCAAAACCTCAAAATTGTTTTGTTTTATTTCCCCCTTTTTTGTTTTGTTGTTGTTGTTTTTGTTTAATCCAAGGTTACAAACCTTTTTTCTGTTCAAGAGAAAACCTCCAGAGTAAAATTATTTTCACCTTTGCTCCAGTTCCTGTCTCATTGTGTGAGCTGATGCTAAAGTTCCTCAACCTGGCATGATCTCCGTCTGATGAACCCTGAAGGGAAATATTAAGTTCAGTCAGTGTTCCAAACTAGCTCTGGAGCACTTCCACCCTCTGGTGGTGTAAATGAGACCCAACAATGGTGACATCTGTCTCAGACGGAGACTTTGGCCTTGCTTTGGAGGCGCAGCTTTGAAAGTTTGGCTTCACTCATTACAGTTAATTTAAAAACAATATATTTCAACACTCTTAAACCTCCCCGTGTTTTCTGGGGGAGAACTGCACAAACTGAATAAATTATTTGTCCCAATTGTTCATTTATGTTTTCTATTAGGGCTGCTTTAACATGAAATATAGAATTTGATTATATTGCTCAATAACTTCCAAAAATTGGTGAAAACTGAAACTCTAAGATCAATCAGTCATTTTTATTGTTATGTATTTTTGACTAAACTTAATAGTTGTGAGAGTTTAAAATGTTATCAAATCTAATGTCTAAAAAGGAGACATTTGTATTAAATTGCTTAAACAGTCAATGCAGTGTATCATTTAATTTTTGTAATCAGCTTTAAAGGTGTGGTTGACTGAAAAATCATTTTTTATGATTATTTCTGATCATAACTGGTCACTCTGTTTTTAATGCAGGCTGAACATGAACAGTCCTACACCTATCTCCTGTGTTAGCTTCTGAAAGGAAATAGATGTTGAAATGCTAGGATTTGAAAATCGTCACACTGTGATGTCACACTGTGAATTTGCATTCATGGCCTCGCTCATCTTGGCTCGCTCCTGCCCACAGGAAGGCTTTTTGTTATTTTTTGCAGTATGTTAGTGTTAGTGATTTTGCAACATGGCTGAAGACATTCTGTCAGCCAATCAGAAGTGAGGTGTGTGCATATTATTAATAATAATGAGTAATCCTGCTGTTTTCAGCTCACCTTTGCACCAGCAAACGTCTGCATCTTCGAACAAGATCATCATAGTTGTTTTTAATGACTCATAAGGCATTGATTTAAACTAGATAACACTGCAAACATATTGAATAAATGAGTAAACCACACCTTTAAGGCTGCAGGTCTCCTTTATTGTATTGTTATGATAATAAAGACAATGAAAAAAAAAACTTTCAGCTTGTTTTATCTTAAGACGTTGGTGTGTTTGTGTGCATGCTTATTTATTCAGATAGTTCAGGGAAATGCACATGGGGAGACTGAGTAGAGGACACACTGCTTTAATAGAATTCAGTCCTCTGCAGCAGGATGGTGCTCTAAATGCTGCTGGATCTTCTTCTCTCTTCCAACTCCTTCTTGGAGTTCATCAGAATAATTTTATCTAAAATAATACCAAATAACCAGACTGTCACTAAACATGTTCCCTCAGAGGTGCAGAACTGACACGTTCCTCTTCCGTCTTCACTCACATGTCGTTCAGACATTACTGGCTCTTGTTCATGCTCTAACTATCTGAACTCCTGTCTGATGATCTGGGTTGGTCCAGGCAGTCTGACATTTCAATACTGGGAAAACAAGAAGAAACGTGGGCTTCAGGAGGCAAAAGAATTACAGAAAAGGCAGATTTCCCCCAAATGTTAAGTAAAATATTTTGTGGTTTTGCACTGAAAGTTACTTTTACAATTATTTTACTGTATGCAAATTCAAAAACGGTGATGCATGGTTTTGGATTTAAGTGTCCATCCATCCATCCATCCATCCATATTATCGGTTTGTGTGGGCAGTAGGCTAAGTAGGGAGGCCCAGACATCCCTCTCCCCAGCCACTTGGGCCAGCTACTCCAGGGGAATCCCAAGGCACTCCCTGGTCAGCAGAGAAACATAGTTCCTCCAGCGTGTTCAGGGTCTTCCTTTAGGTCTCTACCAGGTTGGACATGCCTGGAAAACCTCACCAGGGAAGCATCCAGGAAGCATCCTAACTAGATGCCTGGGCCACCTCAACTGGCTTCTCTCAATGTGGAAGAGCAGTGGATCTACTCCAAGCTCCTCCTAGATGACTGAGCTTCTCACATTATCTCTAAGGAAGAGCCCAGACACTCTGTGGCGGGAACTCATTTCAGCCGCTAGTGTTCGCAATCTCATTTTTTTTTGGTCACTACCCAAAGCTCGTGACCATAGGTGAGGATTGGAATGTAGATCGACTGGTAAATCGAGAGCTTCACCTTCCAGCTCAGCTCTCTCTTCACCACTACAGACCCGTATATCGCCCGCATTACTGCAGAGGCAGCACCAGTACTGCTATCGATCTCTTGCTCCATCTTTCCCTCACTTGTGAACAAGACCCCAAGATATTTAAACTCCTCCGCTTGAAGCAGGACCTCGTCCCTGGATTTAAGTATTCTCTCAAATACAAGCTGGTACCAGTTCTGTTCCTGGTGTCTCTGTGTCTTGGTTCGGCTGTAAGCTCCACAGTCTTACAGTAATTTTCTTTCTACACCCGATACTTGCTAGTCTCTGAAACAGATCACTGTCACCACCCACCTATTTATTTTTTAATTCTGGTTATTTTCTAAACTTTCTCTTACAGAAGACAACTGGAATTTACTGAAACACCTCTGCAACAGCTTTTCATCACTGGATTTACACTTCTTCTTCATCGCTGGCATCCTCTACACAGACAGCTCAGCTTTAGCATTGGGAAGATTTGCCTGCTCCAGCTGCAAGTTTGAAACGGGTGCATTGTGCAAAATGAAGATGCTAACAATCACTAAAATAACCTGCTATAAAAGATTGTACGCTGCATTTAATGCAGTCACTTGTATGTTCACTGATGGAGTTTGTTTTCTGATGACATCACTGAGCAGACATGTTGGATTTGAAGAGTGGCAGCTTATTTCTGACCAAATATCCAAATCCAAAATGACATTTTAGGTTGCACGATAGATCTGCAGCTTGCATCGTAGATTTCACACCTGAGTAGTTTGTTAGAAATGATCCTAATTCTGTTCATTTGAGTCTTTCTTACATTTTTCAGTCAGAATTTGCAGCAGACATGACCCTATCCTCATCAACAGAAAACTCTTCCAATACTTTTTCCAGTCTGAAACCAAAATTTTTTTGTACTCTGTGATCTTTTATTTGTTTTTGACTGCAATGTAGAAAAGTGCCTCACTCTGCTTTAAAGCATCCAAACAAGACAATTTGCACAGCAGTGCAAAATACATGTTTTATGGCCAAATAACAACAGGTTCCTGAGCATGGGACTGTAAAGAATACTTCATCGTCGTTCATAGATTGTGGCAACAAGATGGGACAGATGCTCTAAAGGGCTGCCAGAGACTCAAATGTGATGCAGAATCTGGCTTAAGCCCTCTGTTTAATTTGGCAGGCGATGGAAAAGTGGGACAAAATTTTAAGACGGCTTCGTGTTTTAAAAAACCTTATCCAAATGTTTGATCAGTTATTTTAAATCAGGAATGACATGTCTCCTCCTTAAGACACACATAGGGACCATGACGTCGAATACCAAACTCAAACCTGTTTTTTTTCCCTATAAGGTTTGGAAATAATAATAATGCCACAACAAAAAACATAAAAAATGCAGAATGTTTATATTTAGGTCCGAAATCAGATTGAATAAGATTAGTGGCCGTGATTATAACTGTGCACCAAAGATTGGACTTTCTAAGGTCCAATCCCTTTAGATGAATGGAGCGATTCAGCAGAGGCCTGATCAAGTAAACAACTTACAGATATTGTTTTACGTCTAATAAACATGGATTTGCATCTGCAGCTTTGTTTGATAGATCTGTGATGGTGACGTCACAACCAACAGGCACTGTGCTCCGAAGATTTGCTTCACTTAAGGCCTGTTGCAACATCAAAGTGGTTTTCCTTCATCTGTGGGGGCACAGCAAAAGGGGAAATCGTGAGAATTCATGTCTCCAGCTGGTACTGGACCAACTTTTTTAATAATTACTATGATTTATTAATTATTTACTCATCTTATCTTTGATGATCTCTTTGACTAAAGCTGTAAGGTATTTCCTGTATTTGTAGAGCTTTTAAAACCAAGTCAGCTGATGACCTTGAGGTTGTTTTATTTTTTCCAGGAGAAAGACTGACAGTTACGGCACTTTTGCTCCAACCATGAGCATTGAACATTGGCAGAACTGGTAACTGTGCTCTTACTTTCAACATCTACTAGAGAGAATCAGTGTTTATCTTTTACGCTCTAAAGCTGCAGTCAACACGCAAGCAGCACAATGAAAGCCCATTCCAATAACACAATTGGTAGCAAACATAATGGCTGACTAATTATGTGGTCTGGCAACAATTCTTTATTCTGCATGCAAGTAGTAGGGCTGTGGATGCACCAGGGTTTGCTTCCAGTGTGTTTTGCCAACAAAGTGTTTTCACTGAGACTGTAATTTTTTACTAATTGTATCAGTGTGCAAAAAGATAAAATAAATAAACAACAAAAAATAAAGCTGCAGTTCTGACAAAAACAGATACGCCACTGGAAAAATAAACGCTTTAAAGGAAGTTGCATCTTACTTTTGGGATGTCATGTGATGCGGTGAGGTGGGATGCCCAAAAATAGGCAGGATTTCTGATGTAGGCAGGTGAAAAAGGAAATAGATAAATAAAAGTGGTGGCAAGACCGAGGGTACTGCAAGGCAGGATGACAAAACATGAATTGGAAACAAACAAGCTGAGCATGACAAGAATGAAAACAAAAGTTGACAAGAAAAACGCACAAAGCTAAAAGAAAAAAAAAAGAGAAGAAAAACTGAAAAAACCAACAGAAGCTGTATCGTTACTGAGGAAAAGGCAGGTGTGATGGTTAGAGTAGAAGCAGATGTGAAAAAGTTCACAAGAAACAAATGCTAAATGGCCTATTTGATTTTGTGCCTTCCAGAGTCCTAGATCCCCCCAAGGTGCTTTACAACACAACCACGCTGGTGGCGATGAGCTGCATTGTAGCTGCAGCTGCCCTTGGGCTTTTTGATGGGGGCGTGGCTGCTATGTGCCGGCGCCACCTGTCCCTCCGACATCCACCAGCAGGCAAGGTGGGTGTCTAGCTCAGGGAAAAAATAACTGCAGCAGCCTTCCAATTCCAGGGCGGACACTTGACTCTTCTGCCACCGTCGCCCCAAATTAAAGAAAACTAATGAAACATAACAAGAAAATAAAACTATACCCATGATGAGAAAAACATCAATAAAAGGAGAGCACATTTGCAGCCTCAGATTGTTAGCACACAGCAGACTTCATTCAAATATGTTAAAACCTAAATCTGTCGTTTGCCTGGCATTTTACAAAAATTACAAACACACAATCTTTCTCTCTCTCTCACATGCACACACACACACACACACACACACACACTCAATAGGCCACCGTTCACCTCTCAACGATGCCTTTTCTCCTTGTGTTTAAAACTTGCATCTTTCATCTCAGAACTTAAAAACACAAACCTACAGTGTAATAATTTTCCAACGACAGCTTTAATTTTTCCACTGAATCTAACCCCGTTAGTAATTCGGTTTTAGCCAGACTGAATCCGTGATAAAAAAGTAAAACACTAAAGCTGTTGGCCCAATTGTTTTACTGCAGATTAATAGCCACAAACTTGTAACTGAATTATTTGAATCAGTGTGTCCCGTTTCAGTCCTCACTTGTATGGATTATCAACATTTAATAAAAAATAAACTGCTAAAGCTGCAAGCCGGTGAATGCAGGACTAAATTCATTAAACCAAATTAGGCTGTGAGTCTGGTGGTGAAGACGTTGCTGCTCATTAGAAGATTTTTCCTAACAGCCACCACAGTTATTATAGTCGGTCTCATGAATCTTCACTGGAGCAGACGTGGGAGGTTAGTGTTTTCAATTACAGATTGTATTACTGATATTCAGTATCAGATCTGAGACGGTAACCTCCTGCAGGTCACTCAGAACTAAGCATAGTTATAACCTACATTCAGATAGTGAATATGATTTATAACCAAAGGATGACTTCTAAGGATTAACAAGGTGTGCACCATGTCTCCTGGCACTGAAAGAGTGGTCATGTTATGCTGTCTGTTTTATCATTTGTACATATATATATATATATATATTCCGTTTTGGTGGCCTAAGGATTGAGTCTCTGCTTTTTGCAGATGATGTGGTCCTGTTGTCTTCATCAGAACGTGATCTCCGGTTCTCACTGGAGCGGTTCGCAGCCGAGTGTGAAGCAGTTGGGATGAGAATCAGCTCCTCTAAATCCAAGACCATGGTCTTGAGTCAGAAAAGGGTGGAATGCCTTCTCTGGGTCAGGGATGAGGTTCTGCATTAGTGGAGGAGTTTAGGTATATCAGGGTCTTGTTCTCACGTGAGGGAAAGATGGAGTGAGAGATCAACAGGTGGATAGGTGCTGCGTCTGCAGTGTTGAAGGAGAGCTGAGCCAGAAGGCAAAGCTTTCGATTTACCAGTCAATCCACGTTCCTACCCTCAACTATGGTCACGAGCTTTGGGTAGTGACTGAAAGAACGAGATCGCGGGTACAAGCGGCCAAAATGAGTTTCCTCCTCAGGGTGTCTGGGCTCTTCCTTAGAGATAGGGTGAGAAGCTCGTCATCGGGGAAGGGCTCAGAGTAGATCCGTTACTCCTCCACATCGAGAGGAGCCAGTTGAGGTGGCTTGGCCATCTGGTTAGGATGCCTCCTAGACGCCTCCCTGGTGAGGTTTTCCGGGCACGTCCAACTGGGGAGAAGACCTAAAGGTAGACCTAGGACATGCTGGAAAGACTCTGTCTCACGGCTGGCCAGGCAATGGCTTAGGATTCCCCCAGAGGAGCTGGCCCAAGTGGCCAGGGAGAGAGAGAAGTCTGGGCCTCCCTGCTTAGGCTGCTGCCCCCGCAATCCTACCTCGTATAAGCGACCAAAATTGGATGGATGGATGGATAGAAGCACTGTGCGAGGACAGCAGGCTAAGGTAACATTTACCAAATGAACAGCAAATTATATTAAATTCAATAGAATAGAATAGAATATTTTCCCACAGCAGGGAAGTTCACTTATAAGCGAACAATTACAGAACATGAAAAATAATACAGGTAACTACATAAAGGCAGTAGGCTATTATTTTAACCCGTTTCCAAGAAAAAACAGCGTAAAGGACACAGGCATACAAATGAGCAATATTGGTGCATCACATCAAATCAGACTGTACTGTATTGCATTGTGTCAACTCTTCTTTTTTTTGCATTGTATTGCATTGCACATTAGTTTTGCATCACCTTACATCACATCTACATCTTATTCTGTATCATTCACATAAACTGCATCGTACTGTGTTAAACTGTATTGTAGAGTAATAATTTAAATGACTGTTTTAAACACAAAATGTGCATAATTCATACTTTTTTTACATCGTTATTGTGTTTACATGTATTCTACATGACACATTTTGAGGTATGATATTTGTCTATAAGTCTATTTAAATGAAAACCAAAAGAAGTAGAAATAAAAAAAACGGTTTAAATGTTTGGTAACACTTTACAATAAACCCCTTTATTACTGTTATTTAGTGCATTATTAATAAACAAAGGGTGCCTTTATTAACTGTTTCTGTTATTGTAAACTATTAAGTGTCCTTAAGTTAGGACAAAGCGCTGGGGTGGGGTGGGGGGTGCCTGCTTAATAATGCATTACATAATATGGCTGTCCAGTTGTAAATATTTTATTTAATAGTTTGTTTATGTTTGATTATTTTTTCATGATAAAGATATGATATGCTATGCCAGGTATGTTTGTGGGTTTTTTTCCCTTCTCAAAGGAACTGTGTTATAAGACAACTTATTGTGATCCACTGATACTGAAAAGATTAATAGAACATAGTTTGTATGAAAATAATATGAACGTGTTTTCATTATTATAATATTATATTATTATTATTATTATTATTATTATTATTATTATTATTATTATTATTATTATTATTATTATTATATATTCATTATCCATCTAAATTCATCTATAAGACTAATCAAAAACAGTTTAGATACAAATTCCAGAATTTAATCTGCTTGATTTTTTCATTTTTGCATCAACAGCATGAGAACATGTAAATTTGCATGTTTGCTGTTCTTTAGATTCAAATCGAGCACATTTGCTGCTGGTTTTGAGCTCACGGGTCAACAGAAACTACAGAGATATCAATTTTAACATTTACAGCTCCGTCAAATGTTTACAGTGATTACCCAAATAAGTTACGACCATTTACCAGAAAAACAAAACATTTTCCTTTTCAGTGTTTGAGTCACATCATTTTCTTCTTGGAATTTATTTTCACTGAACTGTTTCTGTCTTTCAGGGCTCTCTGTGTTTTTTCTTCTTTCTTTTCTTTGTTGTTTTTTTTTCTGTTTTTCTCTCCCAGCCTCATGCTCAGTATCTTTTTCTGTCTCCACTCCCTCTCTCTCCCTCCCTTCCTTCTTTCCTCTCCTTCCTTTTATTTTCCTTTGGTTGCTTTTCATTCCATTTTCTTTTATTGTTTTTCTTTTCTTTTTGCCTAGGGACCCTGTTTCTCTCTCTCTCTCTCTATTCAGGTTTTCTTTATTCTCTTTTCTGAATAGTTGTGGTAGGGGAAGGGGAAGGCAAGAGAGAGGAGAGGAGAGGAGAGGAGAGGAGAGGAGAGGAGAGGGAGGTTAGTTTCAGTCAAAGCTGCAGAACAAAACTTCCTCCCACACCACATGCAGTGTCTCTTGGAATGAGTTTGTCACTGTTTTGAACACACACACACACACACACACACACACACACACACACACACACACACACACACACACACACACACACACACACTTACACACCCTTTTTGTATATACATCCATGGATGACAGCCTCATGGTGACTTAGGCCAGCAGACATCGTCTACACAGACTATTGTCCTCCTAAATATCAGTGTGAGGACTCCACATCTCGGTATCTGTTTGTGCTTAGGAGTGTGTGTGTGTGAGTGTGTGTGTGTGTGTGTGTGTGTGTGTGTGTGTGTGTGTGTGTGTGTGGCATCACATGGTGACACATGATGTGGTGGTGCTTTTAAAACCAGCCACAACCGTGTGCGAATACGATTATCTCCCAAGTGAGGAATGTAGAGGGAGGCATTTGTGCTTCACAGCAACGTCTTCATCACTGCAGAGAAATGACAGGCTACCTTACAGGAGGCAGCTCCCCTTCCCTCCATCCTCCTTCCACAGAGCAGGTCTCAGTCGGACCCTGCTTCAGACAGATAATGTTGTCCACGAGTTAAATCAAAAATTATAAAACCACTCAAGCTGGTTTGTAAATGTTGTGATCTTCTACAGCTGCAAAAAAAACGTGGAAGAAAAAAAATCCATTACTGAAAACAGACAAAGACAATTCACGGCAACCAGTTAATCTCCAGATATCATGACAGAAATCATTTCTATCTTTATGACAGTGAAAGACGACATCCTCCTGCACCTATGGTTCCCATCTCACAGACGCTCACATTCTGCCCGAGACCATTTAATGCGTGACTCAGTGGCATTGAAAGTGGGGTTGGATAAATTGGAAATGATTAAAAATGCAGAATTGACAGGGAAACCGATAAAACTTTCTCCCTATAAGTAAGAACCAAAACCAGCATGATGGAATGGCAGGCTTGAAGGGGAGAGAAAGGTGAAAGACAGATGAAAGTGAAGAGAGATAAAAGCCGGAGTGAGGAGGGTGTGGGATAAAGCAGGAGGAAGGGAGGCAGAGATGAAAGCAAAATGAGAAAGATAAGAACAGAGTGAGAGAGACAGAGAGGGAAACGGAGGAAGAGATAGATAGTGTACAGAGCAGAGAGAGAGGTAACCATGGAAACAAGCGGAAGGTACAAAAGAAGAGATAGACAAAGGGGTTTGATTTAAAAGAAGGAAACTTGGGACGAAAAGAAAAGTAATTCCGACAGAAATTTGTTACCGGGAGGTGGAGGGATAATACAAAAGGAGTGCCGGTCGTGGAGGGACAGTGGCTGTGTCCCCACTGTCTGCTGCAGCCGGTCTGAATGTGGTCGCCTCTGAGCAGCATATAAGGCACTCCAGAGACCTCTAGTGTTAATAGGCTTCTGTGGTTCATTGTGGGCCTCACCTTGAGTAAATCTGGGGCCATTTCACTATGTAGGACACTTACGAGACGGCCAAAATCGCAGGTTTCCTTTATGTCTGTCACACAGATTTGTGCCCAGACGGGGAGAAGATGGTGAGAATGCATGAAGTATATTTCATAATCACAGTTTTCCATGAATCGCATAGCAGAAAGAGACTTCAGAGTGACTAAAATAGGATAAAGTACCTTTGTAAGAAGCCTCTCCCACCTCTCTGCAATGAAAAACTGCATTCCTGATAATATAAGTTGGTCCAGCTCTTCATTGTGTTTGCTGACTTATTGAATGAACTTGAGGTGCATGTTGAATTCTCCACTGCAGGCGATCCCTTCCCAATGAATAAATGCAATGTGCCCGTGTATTAGGATTCATATTTGTATATCTATATAGAGTTACAGACAGACAGAAGGTTTTTTTATTCTGTGGTTTTTGAGTCTCTTGTGGCCATCCCTCCTTCTCCCTTCCCCCCTCTGTTTTTCTCTTCTCTCTGTCTTTCTCTTTCCTCTGTCTCTGTTTCTCCCCCTCCCTCCCTCCCTCCCTCCTTCTCTTGATCTCTCTCTCCTCCTCTCCCCTGCTCTCTCATGCCCCCCTCTTTTTCTCTTTCTCTATTTCCTTCCATAGCTCTCTGTCTCACTCCCGCGCCCCCTCTCTGTTCCTTTTATATCCTCCTTGCTGAATGCTCTTCTCCTCTCCTCCCTCAACTCTGTCTTTTCTCCTTTATATTCAATCTTTTTTTTTCAAGCTCTCCCCACACTCCTTTCTCCAATGTTGTCTCCAAGCAGAGCTATTTTATTGCTAATATTCTGTCTTTCCTTTTAGAAAACCTGCCGGCTGAAAAAAAAAGGGGCAGAAGAAAAAATGGAGAGAGTAATCTTTTATTTAGTTTTCTTTTTAAATTTTTATTTATTTATTTTCTTCCTTGCTCTGGCCATCCATCTCTGCATCCTCTGCCTCCCGGTTTGCTCAAGAATGAGTTGCGTGGAGAATTGTTTAAATTTTAGAGAACACACAGGGGAGGAAAACAAGCAAAGGTGGAAAACATCAATACTGAATCAGAAATGCACAATATGCCGCTTGAAGTTGCGAGTGGTTCACCTCCAGTCCGAACGTGTACACTTCACATTTAAAGTTCCTCGTCTTTGCATCAGTGAGTGGGGCAATACCAATGAACAGGCTCGTGTCCGTGTGTCCAGCCTCCTTTTCTTGTTTTCCTGACCTTAATGGAAAACAGTGGAGGAGTGCAACAACTTGGGTGTGGCTTTCTTAAGTTTTGCTATACTCCATCTGAATAGACGGAGCTGCGATTGTCTGTTCTGTGCTTGTTAAAATCCTTGCCGGGCTTTTTTTTTGCCTTGGTTTGTGTGTGTGTGTGTGTGTGTGTGCGTGTGTGTGTGTGTGTGTGTGTGTGTGTGTGTGTGTGTGTGTGTGTGTGTGTGTGTGTGTGTGTGTGTGTGTGAGCTTAATTACAGCAGCTAATCATGCTTGAGACTTACTATTATACCAGCACGCCGTGCAGAGGTGAGACGGATCCAACACTGGAAGTAACAGAAGGTGTGTGGGCTCGCTGCCTGAGAGATGCAGGGTTTGTAGGGATGGCCTGCAAAAGAAAGAAGAAGAAGAAAGAAAAAAACAATGGCATCTGTCCAGGATTGCAAAAAGTTCAAAACACAAATGTATTACTTCCTATGAAAATCTTTACCTGAACCCTGTAGCACTGATGTGGCTGAACAAAAACCTCCTGCCTGACAGAGGGAGGATGCTGAATTGTAGCCGTCACCCAGCAGATCTCACGCTCAGACAGTGGAAAGTGGCTGCCTGTCGCTGGGCTGGTACAAAACATAACAAAAACCAAATGAGAGAACACAAAGAGCCTAAATCAATTTAGTTTATTTGTTTGTGTGCAAAGGGATGGTGTTAATGTTTTTGCCTATTTGTTCATTTGAAAATAACTCATGGATCACCTTTCATGAAACTTTAAAGGTGTGGAACACCAACAAAACATTTTTAATGATTATTTCTGATTATACTTGGTCACTCTGAGCGTTTCATGCAGGCTGAACATGAAAATAGTCTCCTACACCTGTCTCCTGCATTAACTTCCGATAGAAAATAGACGGTGAAATTCTAGGATTTTAAAAACCTGACAGATCTACATCACACCCTTCTTGTCTTACGACAAGGAAGGTTGTTGTTGGTTTCTCATACAGGAAACAGCAGAGCGCCTCCACTAGAAGCTAACTGTTAGCATTAGCAACTACTCAGCAGAACTCTACAAGGCTTGTGTTATTTGTGGAGATTAAACATCGGCGTTGCAGATTAAACACAGTCAGTGGCAGTCGTGTTGCTGTTAGCCAATCAGAAGCGAGAGATCCAAATATCAGGAAATAAGAGTCCCAATCCTGCCATCTGAAGCTAATGGGTTAAAGCTAACGGTTAAATGGAACAGACTTGCATCACGTGACCACGGCTTCTGCAACAGTCACGTAACGTCACGCGACACGGGAGTTAACGTTATATTTTATACGTATACGTTTCAATATAAATATATAACGAGTCTTTTACTTTTTAAATTGTGTATAAATTGGTTAAATTAAATATGTAAGCAAATTTCTTTGGATATTAAAAAAAACATTTCATATATCAACCCGATAGTTACAAATAGTTGACTTCCATTTAAACTGAAAATTTGCCCCCGGAGTAGCTGCCGGCTTCTGAACCGCCATTCTTTTGGAAATACTGTCAAGGCTAGGCTACAAGACACCTCCCATGTATCCTTGCTCAGCTAGCTAAAAGGCTAACAAACGGAGAACACACGCCTCGGTAGAACATAAATATTGGAACACACCTCAGAGGTTCCTGATGACGTATCTCCTAGGCAACCGGGGCGGGAACAAGACATCAAGGCAAGGTTCCTTGGCATTGAGAAACACCCTCCCTTTCTTCCAGGTGGATTCTCCGTGCTGAAACAGGCGCATCTGAGTATGACTTGCAAGGCATTCTTTCCTACTAGAGACCACTGCAAATGCACTGATAAAATGAGTGAACCAGATCTTTAAGAACGTAACCACCTGATATACATCAACACCTGATTAACTTTAGGAGTCCGTCCAATTGAAGGCTGTCACCACAGCCAATCAAACGGCTGAAACTCATCTGGTTTTATAGATATTGAGCATCAACTTGGCGTGTGGGTAGCTGAGAGTCATTCGTATTCTGAGAGCTGGCTGATTGAGCAAGATCTTGCAATATTGCATGAGATGATGTGCAACATTGTTTTACCAAAATGGCTTTAACTCTGAACTCTTGCATTTTTCAGCCTGAGATGATCTTTAGTTAAAAACTCTGACATTAAAGGTGGCAGGGATGCTAGGCTCTTACAATACTGTTAAATGCATTTATCAAAAATTAATGTTAGTTTCAAGAAAACAAACAAAAACTAGGGGATGTCATCAATAAATCTGCAATTGTGTGATGAGTTCTTTTCACGGAACAGACAGCTGATGTGTGAATCTGTTGCACCCCACCACCACCTTTTTCCTCTTCTTCTCCCTCAAGCTCTCAATCTCCTTGACTTGCTCCCTTTTTTATTCTCTTGTTGGAAACAATAAGTTCTAACTTTGACCTACATCACAGAGGGGATGTGACAGCGCTCTTGGTGCTTCGTCCTGTAGATCAACAGCATTGGAATGGGCCCGCTTTAGAAACGGACATACCGAGACCCGTGTCAGAAGCGTGTTGCCTTGGGTTGTCGTCGTCCAACCCTCTGATCTCACACATCACAGACGTGTGCACGTGCAATCACACATCTGACATCCAAGCAGCGTGACACTTCCTTTACTTTTACTCCCCTTCCTAAGAGACGCTGTAACCTGTGGAAATCTAAGGACTGAATGAAATTTTACGCTTATTAGCATTTTAGACCCCCCCTTTTCTGTTAGATTTCCAGAATCCATCTCATGCAAATGTTTCCTGAGTAAATGGACAAGCACGCAGGTTTTGTGCTTTTTTAAGGAGATTCAGGTCCTGGAAAAGAGCCAGAGCATTTCTTCCCCAAACTTTTGTTGCCTGCGTCTCTTTCATTTCCCCCATAGGCTAGTTCTGTGTTGTTTTATGTACGTGTCCCTTGTTGTTTCTTCCATGTGGTTTCTTTGTCTTTCAGCCTCTTATCTCTTTGTTTCTTCCCCTTGCTCTCCTTCTATTTTCTCTCCCTCGACTTCCTGCTATCTCTCTCCCCCTCACTCACACCCTCACTCAATCTCTTTCTCTTTCCTCTCCCCTCCCTCCCTCCCTCCCTTGCGCTCACTCTCATTCCCTATCTCTCCCTTCTCCTCCTCCCCCTCCGCACCCCTTTCTCTCTATCTTTCTCATTCTCGCAGCACTCCCAGCTGCTGATGATTGATCAAGGTTTTCAAGGTTTGCCCTTTCCTGTTATTTAGGAGGAAATGTTTATGCACAGTTCCTCAGTCATATGGTCACGATTGGCACGTGTCCACGCAGGGATCTGCACCTATCTCAGATCTACTTTCTCTCCACTCTTTTTTTACATGTGTGTGTGTGTGTGTGTGTGTGTGTGTGTGTGTGTGTGTGTGTGTGTGTGTGTGTGTGTGTGTGTGTGTGTGTGTGTGTGTGTGTGTGTCACTTGCAAAGGTGACTTATCAGAGCAGAGTGCCTGTCTAATTATCAGGATCTTCTTTAGGGGCGACCTGTTCTCGGCCCACAGGTTCCTCTGCCGCACCGTTTCTCAACACCGCCTGAAACAAATCTGGAAGTTCAATAGTTAATGTCTTCTCTTGCTGTTTTTTCCTTTCCACCCTCTCTCCGTATCTCTCTCTCTATATCTCCTTTCCTCTCCTCATTCTCTTTGCTCTCACCCCCCCCCCCCCCATCCCACAACCACCCTTCCTCATCCTCCTCCACCGCCACTACCCCCCCCCCCCCCCTCGTTTCTTTTCTCTTGTTGATGGACTCTTCTTTTTTATTTTCACACTCCACCATCCCCCCTTTTTCTTCTATCTTTTCTCTTTTTCTTTCCTCTAGTCCCCCTCCCTCACCTACCCCCCCCCCCCCCACACACACACACACAAACCCTTCTTTCACTGCATTTTCTTTTAACTCTCCCTCCTTCTTTCTTCCCCTCCCCACCCCTTCTTTTCTCTCTGTCTTTTATTCTTTCTCTTTCGCCACATCCTTTCTTATACCCCTGCCCCCCTCCCCACCACCTCCTCCTCTAGTTCTCCTTTTCTTTCTTCCTCCTTTTTCTTGCTGCATTCTCTTCTTCCCTCCCCCACGCTGACTCTCTTTCCTTTCTCCCTTTTTCTTTCTGTCTCTCACCCCCCCTCTATTCCTCGCTTCCTCCACTCAGCTCCCACCCTCCCTCCCAGTTTCTTTCTTCCTTATTCTTTCACTCCCATGTCTGTCTCCCTCCCTCCCTCCCTCCTAACTGCTTTTCTCTCGTTTCTTTCTCCTTCTCTTTTCTTTTGTCACTTTTTTCTTCTGAAATTCTCAGACAGTGTACTTTACTTTGCCTCAATTGTTAATTAGTTTGAATTTTCAAATAATGGCCGTGAACTACTCACTTTAACTGAAAAGTTGTTATTTTTGTGTGTTTCTCTGATGTTATCAGTCTTGCCTGTTTTGCCACTGACAGACGCACCTCCACCCAAAGGGGGTGTGTGTGTGTCATGAAAGTGTGTGTGAATGCACCCAAACATGTATGTCTCAGAGCATGTTTGTGAAAGGACATGCACAGAAAGGAGGAAATACTGATTAGATTTTAGACTTGTTAGTGCATTGCTCATTATAAAAAAGGAACTGCAGAGGGTGAGAGAGAAGATTGCGTGTCTGCGTGTGTGTTAGTGTGTGTGTGTGTCTTGCAGAGAAATGTGTATTGAAGGGTCATGTTGAATCGTATCTAGTGAGCAAGGAGATAAGGTGTGTGTGTTAGAAAAAAAGAAAAGAAAGAGAAGTGAGATGGGAAGCAGAGGGTGGGAGGAAGAGAAAGAAATGGGGTGATGCTGTGTGTGTGTGTGTGTGTGTGTGTGTGTGTGTGTGTGTGTGTGTGTGTGTGTGTGTGTGTGTGTGTGTGTGTGTGTGTGTGTGTGTGTGTGTGTGTGTGTGTGTGTGTGTGTGTGTGTGTGTGATGGGGGGTCAGGCACAGTCATTTCTGATAACAGCAACAGTAGGAGGAGGATGAGCCGTGGGCCCGCCCCCCACTCTCCCACAGATATAAATAGGAGGTGGATTTTTTTACTCCACTCATTTCTCCTGAAGGATGAGATCCCTGAAACACCTCAAACATCACTCCAGGAACAATGTGGTGAGTTTGGGACTTAGAGGAGCTTCTCTGGGGAGGAAGAGAAAGATAAAAGAGGGAGGTGGTGACTTTGTTTTGTAGTTTGTCTCATGTTTTCTTTTCTTGTCCGAGCCAGAGGGAGGAAGTACTTTTCACATGTACACGAGTGCTGCAGTGAGAACATGTTTGCAATGAGAACAGTTTCCGTCTTCTGCCTCTGCTCTAATTGTTTGTCCTTAGGTGTCTTTCAGCCGTAACTTTAAATGTGAAAGTACTCCTGCAATAATTGCTGCACCTTCTCTCCTGTCTACATGTCATTTGTCTTATTTCTCTTTCATTTTGTCAACCTTTCATTTGGCTGTGCTTTTTCCACACCCCCTCCTCCTTCCTCTCTTTCTCTCTCTCTCACTCTGTCTTTCTGTCTCTCTTCGACTGCCCCCCCCCACACACACACACTCCCCCTCTCCTTTTCCTTTCTCTCTTCACTTCTCTCACATGCTCACTCAATCTCTCCTTCCCCTCCCCTCCCCTCCTTCTTTATCTTTCAGCCCCTCCATCTCATTTCTCTGTCTCCCTCCCTCCACTCCTCCCCCGCCCCCGCCCACAGCTCTTTCTCCTTCCCTTCATACCTCCCTCCCTCTCTTTTCTTTCACACACACACACACACACACACACACACACACACACACACACACACACACACACACACACACACACACACACACACACACACACACACACACACACACACACACACACACACACACACACACACACACACACACACACACACACACACGTCTCTTTCCTCTTTCTTTCTCACAAACACGCAGTCTGTCTCCGTCTGACTACTTTAAAAGCAGTAATTATAAATGACGTGGTTATCAGGGCATCCAGGTCTACTCCTCCCCTTTCCCATACACACACACCTTTACTCCTTTTTTATCTCCTCTTCCCTTCTCCCTTTCCCTCTGCTTCTTGTCTTTTTCCTCAGTATTGTGTCAGGAAAGGAAGCAGCTCTTTCTTACACGACAGAGCGAGGTTCTGTCTGCAGAAAGAAAGAAAGTAGACAGGGTCAGAACTTGTCACATACATTACCCAACCAGTCAGATCCACGCTGTGAAATAACCTAAAATCAGCGCCATGCAACCCTCTTCATCTCCTTTGCCTTGCAGGGCCAGTTTGGTTGAACTGCAGTTTCTACCCCATAGCTTTGCTGTTTCTTTTACTCTCAGCAGGATAAACTTGAGCATGTGGTTCTGAGACACTTCTGAATTATACAATTAAGTCCTTTGCGTCGGTCTGGAATACAGAATAAATTCAAGGCTCAGGCGAATGTCTGTTATGGATATGAGAACGTCTATCAGCATACACCAGCTCAGTAAAAAAGCCCAGAGTGGAAGGCATTACGAGGTCGAGAGACTCTTCATGAATGAGCAAGATTGCTCCAGCGATGGGTCGATTGCGGTCAGCCCGGCTGTCCCAGGACCCCACAGGAAGTGCCGAGGACAGTCCACGGAAGTCGACTTCCTGAATGGACCTGCATCCCTTGTCGTGCTCTTTTATTATTCCAAACCCTGTCAAGGAAGGAAGCCGAGTGTGAACAGAGATCTGCGTTATCGCCCTCAATCTAATGTTCTGCGGATTCAAGAGGAAGACACAAGGCGTTGTCTGAAGGCAGCATTCACTAAGAAAACCAGATTTATTAATTCTCATGAAGTCTGCGGACAGAGGACTTCTGCTTGTTGGAAACGCAACAAACACTTTAATCAATACACAATTGCAAATTTGTAATGAGATATTGAAAATTCAGCTATGTCAAGGACGGCTACAGGTGTTGCTTTAAGTTAATTAATGACTTATGCCAATTATGTGTTTTTGTTTTTCCTCAGGAGGAAGAGAGTGGCTGCTTGGAGCGAACCTTCCCAAAGATGACTGAGGGCCACATGGATGTGGGCACACAGACTGAGCCTGTGGTGGTGCTATCTCTGGCTCAGGCTGCCGTTCTTGGCCTTATCTCTCAGAATGAAATTTTTGGAGCCACCATTGCCCCAAACGGCTTTTACACAGGAGAGACCAGAGAGTGTCCCCCTCCTCCTCCTCCTGAATCAGTGGAGTATGAGTATGCCGACCAGCTGATAGGAGCCAATGGGGACTACCTTGCTGAGCCTACTGGGGAGCTCGAACCCCACTGCAGTGAGAGGAGACGGCCTGGACCCCGAGGGAGAACCAAGAGACCCAGGAGTGGTGGAGACTCTGACTCTCACCCACTTAAAGAGCCTGCTCCTGAGGCTCAGGTTAAAGGTGAAAGACTTGAGTCTGACACCCCTCCGTCCTGCGTTCACATGAACAGCAGCCACAGTCCTAGCAAACCAGAGGAGCTAGTGACCCAAGGTTCGCTGAAAGAGGAGCAGGCCTGTGGAAACTGTAACTCCTGTGTGAGAGGTACAGCTGGGCCACAAACGGATGGACATACGGAAAAGGAGCAAGATGACACTTCTGTTAAGGAGAAAGAGAGGAAGGAAGATGAGTTAGTGGTAGAGGAACAAGAGGAAGAGGCCCTAAACCTCAAGACAAGTGGAGGAACGAGCAGTCCCCCGGAGAACCGGTTTTATGATTCCAACGAGACGGCCTACGAGTCAGCCGATATGTCAGTGCCAGGAGAATATGAGGAGAATGGCCAGGCCATGCTGTGGTCTGACCCAGAGGGGCTTGCTAGACGAATGCAGATTGACCGACTAGACATAAACGTGCAGATAGATGAGTCTTACTGCGTGGATGTTGGAGAGGGTCTGAAACGGTGGAAGTGCCGCATGTGTGAGAAGTCATACACATCTAAATACAATCTTGTCACGCATATCCTGGGCCATAATGGGATTAAACCCCATGAATGTATACACTGTGGGAAGCTCTTCAAACAGCCGAGCCACCTCCAGACTCATCTGCTCACGCATCAGGGAACGCGCCCTCACAAGTGCACCGTTTGTGAGAAGGCCTTTACGCAGACCAGCCACCTGAAGAGGCATATGTTGCAGCACACCGATGTGAAACCTTACAGCTGTCGCTTCTGTGGCCGTGGCTTCGCCTACCCCAGTGAACTGAGGACCCATGAGAACAAACACGAGAACGGTCAGTGCCACGTATGCACCCAATGTGGCCTTGAGTTTCCAACCTACGCCCACCTGAAGCGTCACCTAAGCAGCCACCAGGACCCCACAACGTACCAGTGCACAGAGTGCAACAAGTCCTTCGCCTATCGGAGCCAGCTGCAGAACCACTTGATGAAGCACCAGAACGTGCGGCCATACGTTTGTCCTGAATGTGGTATGGAGTTTGTGCAGATCCACCACCTTCGACAGCACGCCCTTACTCATAAGGTACTGAAACCTAGAGGTGTGTCTTTGTCTACCAAATCCTGTGTTGAAAACATCTCTAGTGTAGGTAGACTTTGTGCCGCTAGTACATCACTAAACTCTTACATGAATCGCTCATCAAGACACAAACCATCCAGGGAATTTAGAATAAAAGAAGCATTAAAGCATCTTCCTCTTTGTACTTACCGTCTGAATGTACTAGAATAAATTGGGGTAAATGGTGCTCTTGCAACGATCTTTTCTCCAAAACCAGTTGCTTTGTAAACATAGTCTTCAAAGGCCTTGAGTTTTTGTGTGGTTCAACCCCACCCCCAGCTCACGTTTTGTTTCTTTAGTAAAGCTTCTTCCCTTCATGTTTGATGAATCACTCCAGTCTCTATCACCACATAGTCTCTTTTTTATTTCTATAGAAAATGATTTTTATTTAGGTTTCAAAGGTGAAACCTTAAAAAGTGTATCATTCACAATGCTGGTCTGTTAACACAAACCCTTTAACGAGTCAAATTAAATGCCAGAATACAAATGCTCAAACACACACAAGCTTCTTATGACTAATTTATTTTCCTTCCAAATGCGTATTTAGCCGCATTAATTTAACGGCCTGACCACTTGTTCTTCTCTCAGGGAATGAAAGAATTCAAATGTGACGTCTGTGCCCGAGAGTTCACCCTGTCTGCCAACCTTAAGAGACACATGTTGATCCACGCCAGCGTGAGACCCTTCCAGTGCCACATCTGCTTCAAGACCTTTGTCCAGAAGCAGACTCTAAAAACTCACATGATCGTCCACCTCCCTGTCAAGCCTTTCAAATGCAAGGTGGGTTTAATAGCAAGTGGGGAAGTGATGCGCAGGAAGGACTGAATGGGTACTGACCACTACTTCTCCCTCTCAGGTGTGTGGGAAGTCGTTCAACAGAATGTACAACCTGCTTGGCCACATGCATCTCCACGCTGGCAGCAAGCCCTTCAAGTGCCCTTATTGCACCAGCAAGTTCAACCTGAAGGGCAACCTCAGCCGACACATGAAGGTTAAACACGGCATCATGGACACCACGATAGATGGACATGGTGAGTAACTGCAACTTTTGTCCTAATTAAGCAGCCCTGAAACAGATGCAGTCTGAATCTGTTGGCGGGTTATCTGTGGCACATTTCCAACTGGGGGAGCTGCACTAGGGGCCTTGTGTCACATAGTTGTCATTCAGTCTATCCCTAATGCCTTTTGACTAAGCATGTACTGTAAACCAGTGGCCAAGTATTTTGATGTTTCAGTCTCTCGCTGTGTGTTTAGTAAATATAGCAGTGCCTGGATTAGACATGCCTGTCTCGATCAGTGGAGACTGATGTAGAGGGTGGGGGGCAGCCTACTGGTTGTCCTGAATGTGGCCATATGTCGTTAGAATAAGATTCGTGTGTGTGTGTGTGTGTGGTATTGAGGTCAGCGTGGGATCATCTTTGCATCTTCCTTTTCTTTTGTCAGAACCCCCCCAAGAGACAGAAGGTCAGGAGGACTACGAAGAGGAGAGCTTTGAATTCAGTGAGCGAGAAAACCGTGCTAACAACAACACACCAGACGTCGCCAAACTATCTCAAATGGAGTATTACAACACTTACGGGAAAAGCGCGGGGCGCTTTAACACGGCATAAAGGGTTAAAGAGAATGATTGTAAAAATGTTTTTTTTTTGTTTGTTTGGTTGCTGTTAAACACAAAGCTTGCATCTCTCTTAAAAGGACATGAGGAAAACAAGCTAACTGCACATTGATATGCACTGGAATCACTCCAAAATGTGAAAAATGTACTTTTAAAAAAAAATATTCATGCTTTCATTTATAATGCAATTTTTATTTTTCATTTTTCAAAAAAAAAGAAAAAAGAAAAAAAGGGGGGGGGGGGGCAGTCTAGATTTCAAGTTTATAGAAAATACACCAGTTGCAACCAGATCATCTGAGGCCTAGAATAAAGGCACATTGTAATCAGAAGTTACACTGGACTTTCAGACAATCCCAGTTTCTCCTGCCTGCTGGAGTTCATAGTATGACAGGTGAAATGAAGGGAATTTGTGTTTTCACCGACCAAAGCAAATATTCTCTTTTGAGTTATACTGTGATAAATTTAAGTTCTGTGAAAATGACTTAAATTCAGTTTTAGCTTACAACTTAGGCTTTATTGTATATTATTGTACAGCGTGCATCAGTCCACCTGTATTTGACTGGTAATATAATCAGTGCATTGCACTAAAAGGACCACTGTTTACTTCTATCTGTTCTGCATTAACAAGCCTCTCCCTGTATTGATCTCTAGTCTATGAATGTGACAGTCAGGGGCGTGTCCAGGGAGTGGCCTGGGGTAGCACATGCCACCCTTGGAATCTGACTGGCCACCCCAGGTGCCACCACACTAATTTACCTTTAAATAGGCTTTTCATTGTCTACAAAAGGCTTGGGGGTAAAACAAAAAAAGTATAACCATTGGTGCCACCCATGCACAAAGTTGTGCCACGCCTGGGCCACCCCATTTTAAAAGATCTGGACACGCCTCTGGTGACAGTTTCTGCTGAATGTTTTCACACACCTACAAGAACATTTAAATGCCCCCTTTTGAATGGTTTACCAAAGAATTTGACCGAACCTGCAGTTCTACATGTGCCGTTTCTCTTTTTCTTGCCGTTTTGTGGAGCTGGGACATTGAGTATCTCAGGATCTCAATCGCAGACCTCATGAAATTACATTCAGGTCTACTACACACCCCACCCACCACAAACCCTTCTGCAGATCTCAGATTACTACAGGGGTGCAGCATCTTCTCCAGCAAACCTGATTCCAAACAAGTCGACACTGCAGCATTTTTTTGAAAACGATACCAACGCCATTTTCATATTGCATCTTTTTTTTATGCGTGGATGAAATCTTACCAAGAATTGTCCCAAAATGCTCGAACAGAAATATTAAGCGCCCCAGTGTGTTTGCGAGAGGGTGCCATCCATCACACTGTTCTCTGGTCTCAAGTGATGAACGACAACCTCCAAACATGTGACAGGGCCGTGCACCTTGTGGAAAATGATTTGGAAATGCGCAATATATTCAGTTTTCCACTGCTTAGCTTTGTCTCCTCCCAAACTTGTTACTTGAAGAACAAGACATCCATCTGCAATGTTATTATAGTGGATTTCAAATTAAAACAAATGGTCATTTTTGTGAGTTTTTTCAGCTTGTGTTCACACTGTCACTACTTTAGTGATGATTCAAAATACTTTCTGTATTAAACTTTAGTGACAAGATATTATGAATAGAATTGTATGTACAATGTTGTGTACCAGACCAATAATGTCAAATAAATTTATTTAGCTTTAATTCTGACTTTAAAGCTCAGTTTCTTTAAAAAATGCTAAATATTTGGGTCAAATGTGATTTATTGGCATGTATGTTTGACATGGGCTCCAGTCTTCTCAAGGCGTTACACAGCACTGATTATACACATTACAAAAATAAAACCTTGCACAGAATAGGACATGGAGACTGAGGTTCATCGGGTGGGAGGACGACCATTTGATATCCTAAAAATAACACTAGATAATCCTACAGACAGCGTTCTCCTTCTGGTGGAATAATGGATTTATTGACCTTTTAAGTTAAAAATGAGGTACAAAAACAAAAGAGTGCCACAGCTGTCTCTGCGTTGCTTCAAGTCCTTCACTTGCCAAGAGCTTTATCCAGATTGTTCTTGATGGCGTCGAGGAAGTCTGTGGTGTTGACGTAGTGCTCGTTGAGCTTCACACTGGAGGAAGAAAAGATAAAATCCGGTGTTTCATGGTGAGTTTAAATTTCAGCAGCACTTACAGGATGATTCATTGAATTAAAGATTTTTAAAGAGTGCTTTGAAACTTTTTTAATCCAAATTTTTCTAACTTTTCTCATTTTTAATGAAACCTATGAATTGATTGCGCTAACGAGAGAAACAAGCGAGAAATTAAAAGCACCACTTATCCGTTAGAGGTCAAAGACTTCCTCAACACGCCCCGGTATTCAGGAAAATTGGCAGTAAAAGCAGCTTCCAAACTTTATCACAAACTAACTCAAAAGCAAATAATACCTTCAGTACCACTAGTCCCTGCTGCGGAAAATGAACAGTAAGGAATTCTTAAACTGGAAGTACCAAACCTCGCTGTTTTAGAGGTGCCATTATAAGCTTAATGTCCCAAAACATAAAGATGCTCCAAGGACTAAATGGATGCATTTTTCAAACTGGGACTGAACCTAATGAGGTTTTTTATGATTAATTATTCTCTGAATTATGTTTTCAAATTGAGCGGTTTATAAAATGTTTGCCGGTGGAGAAAAATGGATGTCACCATTCCCCCAGAGCTAAATGGGACATCTTTGAGTTTGCTCTCCAGAAGTCACTAGTTCAGAACTGAAACACTTAAAAACACAAAAAAGCAACTTGTCCTTTGTGTGCAAATGGGTTGAACAGCAGCGTGTTTGGCAGCCGGGATCCTTTAAATGCATTATTTTTGTGTTGATCACCTATGCACATTACTTTGCATCCTATTCTTCATGTATGATTTAATAGTAAAGCAATGACACAAGTTTATCAAGCTAGTCAGCTTTGTTCCATCTTTTGTCCTCTCTGCAATTTCAGGAGGAAGTTTGTGCCTCTTTATCACTACCTCCCATCTGCAAGGTTATGAACATAAGATGGTTTATAGATGAGATTGAAGATAAAACCTCTTAAAAAATAAATTTAAAAAATATTGAAAATAGGGCAAGTTGCTTTCTCTTCAAATGATTTGGACCAAACGGACGCTTGCCCATACCAAAATCGAAACCTTAATCAGACTCGTTAAGGCTATGATGCAATAAAAACACATTTTGGCCAAATTACTTTAATATGCTTAATACTCCCGTTTGCTGTCAGAAATACTAAATCAAAGCAACACTTAAAACATCTGAACATATGGAGAAAACCTTAAAAAAAATGGGCTGTTTAAGAAAATTAAGCTTTTTTTTGCAACTTATGAAGTGATTGAACACAGTTCTGATGTCTGTGTCTCAAAATAAAACTAAATAACACTAAACTATAAATAATAGTAAAATACAAAGTTAATAAAATGTACAAAATACAAAAAAATGCAATAAACTTAAACTTCAGAGCTATTCCTTCTTTTGAATACAGAAACCAAACGTTGCCTCCAGCTGCAGCCAAGAACTGTAGGACACTTAGTGGCTTCAAACACTCTGGCCAACGTTAATACACACCAGTTAAGAGTCACCCTTTTTAGTTCGTGTTCATTTAGTTGGAACTACTACCAAAATAAAACATGTGCAGCTAATTTAACTAACACCAAGTCACATTTCTTCTAGTCATCACATTTATAGGCCCTGTAGAAGCAGAAGCCCAGTACCCAACCATTCATCCATCCATTTATGAGTTCACACATTCGCTCTTATTTTAATCAGCTTCTTAAGGAAAACATCTACATGTCAGCTCAAATTCAATGTTTCTTAAATTATTTCTTTATTTGACTGAGATCTCATAAATGAACCAATTTAAATAATAAAGTAAACCGTTAAGTTTGACAAATATATGGAAGTTTGCCCTAAAAGTAGATCTTACTTGGACAAGCCGTGGATGCATCCAGCGAGGTCCTTGGTCATGATGCCGCTCTCCACCGTCTCAACACACACTCTCTCTAGAGTCTGTGAGAACCTGCAACATAAAAGTGTATTACTTTAAAAAAAGAAGCCATCTTTACTGGAACAGCTGATGTGCTTTCAGGCATTCTGATGCAGCTTGTACTTTATGAGGTCAGGGTTTCCGTCGAGTTTGCCTCGATGCTCCAAGCCTCTGGTCCAGGCAAAGATACTGGCGATGGGGTTGGTGCTGGTCGGCCTTCCCTGAAGACAAATACGGAAAAAGCTGCTTTACGCCACTGGGAGGTTTCAAAACAGCATAAAAACTTCAAGGTTTGTCAGAATGTCATTTTATATTTTTGCCACATGATGGCAGTGTTGCTCCACAGACTACAAAGCATGGCTTCACACATTTTTTTCCTTCACTTCCAAGCTGAAATGTTTTCCCAATACATGATTGACAAAGACTGATGGCTGCAAACCTTCTGGTGCTCGCGATAGTGCCTGGTCACAGTGCCGTGGGCCGCCTCAGCCTCAATCGTCTTCCCATCAGGACAGATGAGGACTGAAGTCATCAGGCCCAAGGAGCCAAAGCCTGACAACAGAAAAACAAAACCATTAAGGGCATCCAACAAAAACCAGCAAACACACTCATAAAGTAGCAGATTTTTCATTGTAAAGCAGAAGTTTTAGTTGTGGAAAGGCTCACCCTGTGCAAGAATATCAGACTGAACATCTCCATCATAGTTCTTACAAGCCCACACAAAGGCTCCACTGGACTTCAACACTTGTGCAACCATGTCATCAATAAGCCTGTGCTCGTACCAGATCTTCAGTTTGTCAAACTCTGGTTTGTAATGTCTGCAGAAAACAAATATTTTTATCAGTTTTTCTTTAGGAAAATGGCAAAGATAGCAAAGTTAGTTTAGAAATACACCAAGGCACTCACTTCTCAAAGATATCCTGAAAAATGTCTTTAAATCTGCCGTCATATGCTTTAAGAATGGTGTTCTTTGTGCTCAAGTAGAGAGGCCACTTCTTGGAGATGGCGTACTGGAAGCAGCTGTGTGCGAAGCCTGAAATGGACTGGTGAGGAGAAAAAAACAAACAAACAGTTCATGACTGCGGTGGGTTTTTATCAGCTGTAAAAGGTTTAACAACCTTCCCCTTGTTGAGATGAAAGTCATCTGCGATGACCTGTGATGTTGTCAAATCAAACAGGCCGAGCTGATGAAGGCAAACAAACAGTAGCAAAGCTGGCCTACTGCCAGGAGAGAGGTGGGACTTCTACACATCTGTTTTCTTTTGGAGAATTTATTAAATAAAAACAATTTCTATTCTGCAATCCTACAAAAAACACAAGATAGATTAGTTTAAACTGTGGTAAACAAAATAAAAAGATGAATAGTTTTGTTGAAAGACCACAATCAGTCTTTAGGCTTTTACAGAAGAGATTTGTTGTGTTAAAGCGACACCAAGCAGTTTTTTACACTTTAACCAATTTCTTTAAAAGTGGGGTTCAGTGATTGTGTAGGTGGAAACTTCACAAGGGAGGGACAGCACTCTGCAGCCCTCTACTGATCAGAAACAACACCTAACAGTTTTGTGAAGCGGGTAGGTGCCCTAGGGGGAGCCGTTTTTGTGCTGGTAGCTAACTTAAAGGCAAGCAGTTAGCCGTTTCAGTTTGCCGAGCATCAATAAGAAAAGACAAGAAGAAGGAAAATAAGTGTGCCTTTTTTTTTGGTTGGCATCATGGTGGAGCTTGGAAGTAAATGTCAGAGTGTAACGTTTTTGGAGGCGAAGCAAAGAGCTAAAACCAGAGTGAACACTGGCCTACGCTCATCTGAAGAAGCTGAAGGACGCTACGAAACCAGACTGCTGGTGACCTGGCTTTGTTGCTGCTCGACTTGTAAGTAATAAAAATGTTTTGTCCAACATTGAGGATCTTTTCACTTTGTGGCTTATTTAGTTTCAGTTGGCTCATGTTAGTGTTAGCTAGATGTTAGAGCTAGCTACAGCTGGCTCCTGCAGGGTTGTTTATGACAGTTGTAACTCCACTTTCAACCAACAGGACAGATTAGCTGGAAACCGTTTAGTCCAACTTTAAAGGTACATGATGTAAGAATAAAGTAAGGATGGCATTCTGTGGTCATATTCGTGGTCGTACTGCAGCCCATTTCCATAACACACTATGACTTAGTTCTGTTACGTGATATTCGTGGCTGTTACCATTTACAGCTCAGCGCCAGATTATCTTAGATGAGGAAAAGACGAGTTGCACACTAAGTTGATAAATAGATGAACACATTTCACTGTAATAGAGTTGTTGGTAATTGAAAAAGCAGCTTGAGATATTTTCAGAGCAGACTATTTGTAATTCGACGTTCGCATTGTTAGTTCAATGTTAGCCTCTGGCCTGCTTCACCTGATAGAGTAAAACAAAAAGATGTCGTGGCTTCTTAGGGGTACAGGAAATAACTTCTGGGTCGCTCCTTTTACTGGCTTTGGTTTGTTAAACAACTCTGGAGCCTTTTGCCTGCCGCATCCCTCTTGAGCCGTTTTGGAAGGAGAAAAACTAACAACCCCCCCAGCTTTCTAAGGAGGAAACCTTCATTCCAACATGACAGTTTTATGATTATTTCACTGTAAACTTCATACTTATTGTACCCTTGAAACTAAAGATCGAACATGAACCCTGTGTTTGTAAAACTCAGGTGTTTTCTCACCTCATCTGTATTGTACATGCCCATTCCACAGCCACCAGCAGGGAAGTCAAAGACCTCCCACTCTTTGCTCTTGCTTCCATCAGCAGGCGAAAAGACCATCTTGAATTTGCCGGGCTGGTCCACAACAAAGTCTGTTGCTCTGTACTGTTGAGCAAGACAGAAACTGACAGTAAGCTTAACCATAAAGGGCGATGGATGCTTCCCTGTAATCTTTTCCCTGAGCCTTTGGACCCACCTGGTCACCAAAGGCGTGCCTCCCAATGGTGATTGGCTGTGTCCAACCCGGAACAAGCCTGGGAATGTTCTTGCAGATAATTGGCTCACGGAACACAGTGCCACCCAGAATGTTCCTGATGGTTCCATTGGGGCTCTTCCACATCTTCTTCAGGCTAAACTCTGCATTTAAAAACGTAGAAAGGGCAAATAAGAGCAAAATCTGCATGTGTGCATAAAGTAAAATCTAAAGGAGGAAAGATGGAGTAAGGAGGTTTCTTTTTAAATGTCAATTTTGTTATATGCAGAACTCAAGACATGCAGATCTGTTACAAACCTTCCACTCTGGCTTCGTCAGGTGTGATGGTGGCACATTTAACTGCCACATTGTACTTCTTAGTGGCGAGGGCAGAGTCGATGGTAACCTGGTCATCGGTCTGGTCTCGGTAGGGCAGACCCAAGTCGTAATATTTCAGATCTACATCCACGTTGGACAGGATGAGCTGAAGAGAAAGAGACAGAAAACAAGAATTAATAAACACATCTGGATGTCTGGGAGCCTTTTGGCTTAACACACAATAATCTACACATCAACCAGGATGACCACCACCTTTTCTTTTTGTTTGTGCATCCACCCACCCAGGACGACAACACAATCACCTTTTCTTTAATAAACTCCCAGATGATCCTGGTCATCTCATCTCCATCCATCTCCACCACCGGGTTAGCCACTTTGATGCGCTTGTCAGCATCTGTCGGAGGAGATGAACCGGTTAAAGGTAGGCAGTCACAACGATCAGAATCCCTTAACTCAAGTGCAGCCTAATAAAAAACTTGAGTAAAGAGTTATAGGAGAAAAAAAAACAACTGTTCTAGAATGAGCATACATTTGTTCTAATTATTAAAAACATATTTTTATAAACCAACAAATAAATTCATCAAATTGTTTATTTCTACTTAGGACATTTAATAAACCCTTTAAACAAAGGAGGATGACCAAAAGTTGAAACCTCTCCTCCGACAAATGAGAAAAGACAAATCCAAGGCACATCCATGCTAAAATTATGTAATGCCATCTAAGTTTGACTTACCACTAGAGTTTGAACACAACCAGAACAGAAGTGTGTCATTTAGTTTCTAATTTTAACTTGCTCTCCTCTTAAACCAGTGAGGATTACAGTCTCTATGATAACTGGTGTGCTGCTCAGTGTGTGGGAGTCCTGCCAGCAGGGCAATCTCAGTCAAATGAAAGAACAGGGGGAGGTGCCTAGGATCAAGTGACCATTGGGTTTCCCATTCAGGCCAAAACTTTCTCCTGCTGCTACTGAAGCCATCCCAGAGTAAGCCAAGCGAACATTAGGTGCTAAGTAGGGATGCACCGATCAGGTTTTTTGCTGCCGATCACCGATACCGATATCAAAGAATGCTGATCACCGATACCGATCACGTGGATTGGCCAGAAATTTTCTACAACATTATAATGACTGCTACAAACTACATAATCTGGGAATAAAGGAAATGTAACCTAATCTAAAATGGTCTGATCGGTCTGCTTTGATCTATTTTGAAAACTCCGATCAAAACCGATAGAGGCACTATCGGCCGATTGGGATCAAATGCCGATCCATCGGTGCATCCCTAGTGCTAAGTGGAATCATAACAACCAAAAGAATCTATTTGAGTAAATCCTCAATGATTCATCTCCAAATGTAGATGAAATAAACCGAATGCAAGCGTTTGCAGAGACTTGTGGCTAAGCCGGCGGGGTGAAGCTAAAGCAGCAACAGTTCAAACAGATTCAGCTTCTGTCTCAAGTGCCAAATATGACTTGGGTCTTTCTGACTGAAAATAACCTCCCAGGAAAAGCAGCTGTGGTGTGTGTGTGTGTTATAATAAAGCTCACACAGAAGAATAAATAAAGACCAACTTGTTCTGGAGTATTTTGTGCTGTTTAAGTCAGCTTCTTGCTGTCTGGGCTCTATTACACCAACACAACCTTTAACCTGCATGACAGAGGAGTTATCTTGGGAAAGCACGTCACATGGCAAAGGGATCCATGAAGATCATCTTGTTAGCAAACACGTTTTACACGCGTTAGCAGTAGATGAGGGTCACCAGGTGGCTTGGATGCCAGAGTTTTTTACTTAGATTATCTTAACTTGAGCAATTTGTCATTTTGGTCAAATCTAGAAATAATGCTAGCATTAGTCAAGTCTTGTGATTGAAATCACGCTGTATTAAACTTCCCTTAAACCAGACGTGAAAGTGTCACGAAACAACCATGCACTTCATGGCAATTAGTTGTCGTTCCTTTCCACCGACAGCAATGGGCAACTTTTTGGAAGCAAAGGGGCAAAATCCTTACATTTGAACTCTTTATTTTGGCCTACGCTTTCAAAACAGGTTAAACTCTGCAGTTCAGATTGGGCCAGACAGGAAGTCAAACACAAAATCAGAGTAAAACATCTGGAAACGTTCAAAATAAAAGTCACGTGCAGCATGTCATTTCACATGAAATCCCTGTAGCCAACGTAAACTGAACAGAAAGTAAACGACAGCCCTTTTTGGATTCATGCAGCTGTCGTTCTCCTTGCTCGTTATTGCGTGGACTTCTGAAATCACGCGTGGTGTGGTAATTCTCCTGTGATTTTGTGACCTCACGGGATCAGCTTTGTGGAACGCATTCAACTCTGTTTCGCGTCAGAATTATTCCCGGCTGGCCTGAGTTTTCAAATTTAATCCGGTCTTGGCTTAGTATCACAAAATATTGTCTCCCCAGTATTGTGATGTATATCGTATTGTCAGACTCTTCCCAAAATACCCCACCACTCCACTCCTCTCAAATTCATCTTCTCTCCCCGACTTGTTTTGTTTTGCCTTGAAATAAACCAGTAGGCATGTTTAACGCGCGCTGCTCGAAAACCAGCCTCCTCAGTGATGACACGTCCCTATTAATAAAAAAGTGAAATGGTTCTGGTGAATAGAAAATAAATGAACGGTTCTCTACAATGACTTGGTTCTCATCATTCAAAGCAAAAAGTTGTTCAAAAGAGTTGAGTTGTTTGTGAGCGTCACATCACCAGGATACTTGGCTGACAGACAGAAAAACATTATCAACCACTAGAAAAGACGTGAGCTCCTAAACAATGAACCGTTTTACCTTGTTGGGCTTCAAAAGGCAATTGTTAGACAAAGTAATCAACATCTGGATGCTGGAAAACTATGAATGTGTTGGTTGGACCAACAAGAAGCCCAAAAGCTTTATTTTATGCTTCAGGAATGTGTGATCACTATTGTAAACAACAGCTACTGTTGGATTATCCTTTGATTACTTAAAAGATTATTTCTACTGAGCTGTTAACATCATTTTTTTCTTCCTATAGTCAGTCATCAATCAAGAACTGATGATTTTAGTTTAAAATTTTTAAAACACTTTGTACAGCTGATTAAGAAACAACAGCGCTGCCATCACAATGCATTGTGGGTAAGTCAGTCGTAGCGAGCTACCGTCTGGCATCAGTCCCTAAGCCAGACTGCACTGGGAGGGGAGGGGCTGCAATGAGCTGAGCCGGTTATGTAACCTCTGAATGTGGACTCTGAAGGACAGCTGCACCAAAGTCATGTGAGCCCACCTGCTAACTTGCACAAGTGCCAGGAACAAGTCTGCAGACGTGCTTTCCTTTGTAGGTAACAAAATAATAAAAACAAAAGGCTTTAACCCTCTGGAGGCAGGCGTTGCAGATTTGCGACTGTTAAAACCTACTTACCTGGTTACTCCACATATGTATGAGAATTTTTTAACTCAGAAGTACACCTGAAGGACTTAGTTGTTTGTCCTTTTATCAAAACTTATTTTGAGCCTGAGAGGGTTGAATTTTGTCTGAATTTGGATTTGCAAAAATGAACCTAAGTTTACTGGAATTTTTTTGGGAAAAATTAGCAAAGATTGTTTTATTCCCCTTCATTGAATTTAAATGCCAAAATAAAAAAAACATTAGATAATGTGGTCAAAGTGAAACATATTGAGTCCCTTTACGAAAAAAAATGAATGAAATGAAAGTAAACAAGACCATCAATTCAATCTAGATGAGAGCACCAGTTTTCAATCTTTAATACTCAAGTCTGCAGCATACAGCACACGAGAAAGCTGCAACAAAACGTAAAAATCAAAAGCTATGCGAGGCTAAGTTGTACCATATCTGTTCAGGCCAACCACAAGCGTGTGCAGCTGGTCGAGCGTTCTATCAAAACCATAGGATGATCATTAAGCCACTTTAATTTTAATCCACCACTAAGAAGACACAAAGTAAATGAAATGACTTGTAGGGAAGCTGCAGGCAAAATGACTGCCAAAGGTTAGTTAATGAACTGCTACACGCTAAAGGAAATCATGTAAAAAACGTGACCAGTCCTTATCTGTGCACCATATCAAACCACATAATAAAAAGCTGCTACTGAGCTGCTACTATTAAGACACCAATAAACACATTTACTCTGATGGATGATTACAGGCTTCCAACACAATCTCCATTTAAATAAATTAAATATTTTCCCCACAGTCGAACTTCATGTTTAATTGCTTTGTTAAAAATTTAAAATAAAAGTTTGGAAGGCTGGGTTTTTAATGCCTAACCCACAAAAATGCTGCTTAATTTTTTCTGAGAGCAAAAAACCTGTTTTTCTGTAATTTTCTTAAAAGTCTAACAACTAACCTTCCATTTTCTACACATAAAAGTAATGACACTCAACACAAAGTGACAGCTACTTTATGTGCATGTTACGTAAGATTTCTGAAATTATGTAAGGATATTTTTCCACTGTTCCCCCTGAGGTTGTTTCATTTACTTAAAATTTGTAGCTAAAAGAAAACACCGAATGCAAAGTTCTAATGGTATGTTGAGCTAAAGCTCCTTAACATTACCTAGAATGTGTTAATAACACTATCTAAACACTCTTAGTGTGATGAGATTTTAAAAGCACAAGAGCCTTGCAATGATTATCATGTAACAGGTTCCTTCGTTTATATGAAAATAAGTAATACACTTGTTAAAATTCCGAGCAAACATCAATGCAACTTGTAGGATACAGATTAGAGAGTAAAATGCTGGAGTTTAAGGTGAAGCCAGGAGCTGCAGGCTGGATGTTACCCAGAAGAAGAGTTTGTAGGGCATCCTGATCTCTCTGACAGCGGCAGCCATTGCTGTCTATAACGGGGTCTCGTAAGCAGTGGCTGACCTTGACAAAAACTTTTACCAAGTTACATCCCCGCACTGATGACACGATGTCCGATTAGTACTTCGTTTAATCGCATTCATAAACCACATTTAAACATTTGTGATGCGGTTTCTCCGCCCCTGCTGGTGTCGAGCACTAAAATTTATGCAATCAGCTAAAAACGGATCATCCTTCTGACTCATCTGTAGCCTGCTGAGGTTGGACTAGCCGTAGTTTCTCTGCTGCTGGTTCTATTTTGACATATTAAACAAACAGCAGCACGTTAATTTATATTTTAAGGTGAATCCGAGCTTCATTAATTCCCCGTTAGCGCGTTTTTTTTTATTTTGTTGTAAAACAATGGCAGCTTCCACCGGCTCCTGTCGCTCTTATCTCTGTGCTGGCCTTCGTCTTTATCTACGTTTTCCTCCTCTTCCACATCACTTATCCATCCAGCACCTAGCTAGCCCCTATTAAAGCCCTTTAAACATACGTGTGGAGCATCACGGGCCTTTACTCGCTCATGCTAAGCACACATTAGACCCATGATTAGACCTAGCATAGCAGCGGTTAGCTGCGGTACCACCGGCTTAGAAGAACAGACTCGTTTCTTCATTCATCCCGAAGCTCCAACCATTTTTCACAAGAGCTACGCATAAGAGTGAATCCAGGTCTGGGTCAAGCAGCAGAGTCAACGTAAAATGATGCTGAGGGTGAGCCCCGTTATCTCTGATTCACTCACAGTTTCTTTGTTGCAAAGTCTGGCAATTAGCAGCCGGCGCGAGCACTGCGGGGTTTCTGGAGAAAGCTGCACCGGCGGACCTGGACAGCGCGCTGAGGACTTTCAAATATCCAGCCATGTTAAGTTGCTTTTTCCTGGACCCTGCCGGAACCACTTTTTTTGCGGTCAGCACTCGACGAAACTCAGAGCGAAGAGAGGGCGACGCGTTCCCAACCCTCTGCAAATATAGTCAGGAGGCTGCACCGCTCTCCCTTCCCTCCCCGGCGGGACACGCTGTGCACTACGTCAGAGGCACACAGCGTTGCACGCTTGCACTGGACAGCTGTGAGAAGTCGCTCAGACGAGGACCAAAATCAACAAGTTAAAAGTCCTCACGGGCAATGTTATTTTTTTCTTACTTATTTGAAAAAATGCAATATATTTGATTGCATTTTACTTTTTTATTTACACTACTCGAAATAGGTCCAGAATATACATATTATTAAAACAGGTTGATCACAAAAATAATAAAATGTTGTTATTTAAATGAAGAGACAAAACTCCACCAATCTAGAAATGTGATTGAGGACTGCACGAAATCCCTCTGAGGGCCACAAATGGCCCCTGGCTAAAATAATAATTTATTTACATGTCAAATTTGTATAGTAATTTCCAGAATTAATTAATTAATTAACTCATTCATTAGTTCTTCCTAAAAGAGGGAACAAACAGCAAAAAATGCATCTAAACTTGATCAAAAAACAAGTGTTGATGGTATGATTCCCAGTGCATTTTTATATTCACCCTGTATAAGAAATCATGTCAAGTCAATAAGCTCAAGGCCAAGTGGTGTTGAAGTTTATGTCCAGTCACAGTTACTTTTCTGGTTTAATGAAGCTGAATCTAACATGATTAAAGTTGTGATTTGAGTTGAATCTATGTTTTCATTGTTTAGGCATTTTGCAGCTGCCTTTGTCCAAAGCGATTTACAGATTAAACCTAACGTGCATGTTTTTGGTCTGTGAGGAAACTCAGAGAACCCATGCATGGGGAGAACATGCAAACTCAGTACAGAAAGGCTGCTGGCCAAATTCAAATCTGCAGCCTCCTAGTTGCAACAGTGCTGCACCACCATCATGCAGCTGAGTCATGTAACTCATATAGCTCAAGATGAAGTGAGAATGAAAGAAAGGAATGTAAACAATAAACAAGATTACTTTAAAATTCTAAAATAATTAGAGAAACTGCTATAAAAGAGACTTGGCTACAGGTCAAAATGCATTACAAGATACAATAAATCAAGGAGAGATAGAAAATAACCTAAATATTTTCAAAACACCAGATTTAAGCCAATTGATCACAAAGAGATTGAAAACACGGATCTGAAACTTAACACAAAAAAAAACACATATAACCAAATCTGAGAAGCATCCACAGAATCCAAACTCCACTGATAACACTGCCATATTACATTTTCCATCTTCAAAAAGCTCAGATAGAGCCAGAGAATAAAACATAGACTCATATGATTTGTCTGTGACTCCTAATTTAAAGCTTTGAAAAGCATTGCAGTTTTAACTTTTACTATGTTATTTTTCATATTTGTGCACCTGCATTTTTTTAAGGTTAGAAAAGGTTTTGTGACTCAGCCAGACCACAATTTATTGCAAATAATAATAATAATAATAATAATAATAATAATAATGCTTGCTAAAATAATTGTATAGAATGATTTAAAAATGTTCTCAGAAACTGTTTTTCCTGTAAACAGAAGGTAAAAACGTTTTCTCTGCCGCTCCGTGGTCAGGCTGATAAAGAGCCACATGAGCTGCTGATAACAGCATTCCTTTAATTCTTAGGAACAAACGTTTTATTGATTTTTTTATAAATACAATCAAACTTTATTTCACAGCTGTTTGAACCCTAGTGTTTGAAGATATGACTCGTAAAAAATGTAACATTTTCTACCAATCATAGTTAGTGATCATTAAATATGTCCTTTAGACCCCAATAAATCTCACCTATTAACATTTTAAAAAGAAACTTCAGATTCTGAAAATGCAAAACATTTGGTGAGATTTTGAAATTAGTGTAAGAAGATCTAATTCATCTTGCAGAATTATGGATGAGGCGTTTCTACACCACAATCGTCGAGTCCATCCTCACCTCTTCAATCACCGTGTGGTACTCTGGAGCCACCATCAGGGATATGAGGAGGCTGCAGCATGCCGTGCGCTCTGCTGAGAAGGTCATTGGCTGCAAACTCCCCTACAGGACCTGTACTCCTCCAGGACATTTAGGCGTGCAGGTTGGATCACAGCAGACCCGTCTCACCCTGGACAGTCTCTTCGACTCACTCCCATCTGGCAGAAGGTTCCAATCCATTCGGGCCAGAACCTCTCGCCACAAGAACAGTTTCTTCCTCTTTGCAGTTGGACTCATGAATGTCAATCATAGACCTTCCCACTCCAGTTGTTTTTTTCCAGTCACATGACCCTAGTGTTGTATTTGCACCTGAACTCATCTGCTCTGACAAGTACCTACACTGACTTGTTTTAAAGTAGGTGCTTCTCTAACTATCGTTTCACTGTCATTTCACTGTGTTTATTTCTTCATTCTAATTTTTACTTATCGTTTTTTTTTTTTGCACCAAGTACCGCAGCAATTTCCCAATGATGTGATTCTTGCACACATGGCAATAAAACCCTTCTGATTCTGATTCAGATTAACCATTTTCAGGGAACTATGGGAACATCTAACAGCAGTGGAAGACAAGTGTAATAAACCGGTTAGGTAACAATTTACAATTAGGCTCCTTAAAGTGCCAGAGGGGATGTCTGCTCAGTAATGCATTACTTAATATGGTTAAGCAATTGTTAGTGCTTAAATAGTTGTTAATGCTTAATAATGCAGTAAGTAAAGTTCATAACGGGACCATTATTATAAAGTGTTATCAGGTAATTTGTTTACCTTCTTGGTGGTCTAGTGGTAGAGTGTCTGGGAGCACTGGGGCTGGGAGATCGGGGTTCCTGGTTGGGTCATACCAAAGATTAAAGATGGGACCCAATGCCTGCTTGAGCTTTAAGGTGTTCTATTGGGGGGGGGGTTAATCCACCAAATAGTTCCTGAACGCAACCACAGCAGGAAAATGCTTAATTTCTGTTTCAATTTAAGCCACAGATTTTAAGATGAAATGCATATCATTAAGAGATTAATTAATGTAAATGTCACTTCCTCTGTGAAAAGCTCACATTTAATTTCATTCCTTGTCTTTGGAAACATAGAACAATGCAAATAAAAGAGAAACTTTATGCAACTTTCTGATTTATTTCAGAGCTCCCAAAACTACCACCTCCCTAAATAAAATCTGTGCTTTTGTCTCATTTCTGAATGTGATGTTTTATCTGTTCTATCCTTTTTATCTAGTTCGTTATGGCTTCTGCTGCATTTGGTCTATAGTTTTATTGCCCTCTCTTGACCTCTTAGACTCATAAAAGCTTGCTCATAAACTCAGTGATTCTTATCTGTCACCACAAAAACAAAGAAGTCAGTAAGTCACAACATTTTTACAATTCATCAGTAGTTTGTTATTTATCTGCTGGAAAATACCCATGAAAAGGCCTGGGCTGAGGTCGTGTCTAAATTTAGCAAAGGAAGCTCACCATACTGGGAAACTGACTGGGAAGTGAGTAAAGCAGTCATGTGACACGTGGTGGGGAGGCGGCAGTCGGGTCACCTCTGAAGTACGCTTTGAGGAAATGGGCATTGTAGTGGATAAAAAAAAAGTGATTAAAAGTTGTCAGGACGCAGCAGTTTAAGCTCGTTTTCAGATTAAATAATCCCATAACACAAATCAATACACAAGGTGGATTATATCCTGGAATATCTGCTCAGTTTAGCCTAAAATGTGCAAATAGAAAGTGTAACTATAACAATTTGTGGTCACGTCAGGGTCAGAGGCAGTAACAAAATCCTCTACTTTCTTCAACAGCCCGTGTCTGTTAACACGCCTGCATGTCTACATGCACTCTCCTTCAAATGTTCTCAGGTGTCACCTAGTAAGCCTCAAGGTTAGATCTCTATTTATAACCCTCATCAAGTTCATATTGTCAGAATGCTCCGTAGAGCTGTAAAGTTCAAAGAAGGTGGTAACTTTTTGATCTGCAAAAGTATTTTACTGACATGAATCAGAGTAGAGCTAAATGTGTTATTTCTGGTCAGTTTGTGGTTTTTAATCATGTTTTTATTTCTGGATTTGGTTGTGGGTGCTGCTGCTGTGACTACTGCCATCTTGGCAGGTTTGCATGTCTGCTCATGTAAGATCAAATACACATGTTTGTGCTTGAATAAGTATTTGATGCTAACGTTTGGTTTTGTTGTCAAAACTAAACTTCCCATTTTAAATAAATTATAGTTGGACGTGCAGCAGGTGCGTCATCTGCTGGAGGCTTTTGGGAAGTAGACAGCATAATCCTGAGCCCACAGTGACCTCTGCTGGTTATTCTGAGATTCTGGTTACAGTATTATGATTGCTGGAAAAAAATATTATGATAGTTTTTAGTTAAATATATTACATTTAATGTTATTATTGCGGCAGTGTAGTAATTTAATTTGAGTGTAAATGTAACAGATTTAATGTATTTATCATGCACTAATGAACAAAAAAGTAAATATGTTACCACATAAATGCAGTTATATTGTTGAACACAAAAAGTAAGCCCATATTAGAATATATACATTTTGATAAACATATGCATCTATATTTAACTGTTAGTTAATAATTTATAATAGTACTAATTAGTATTTCAATATGAATCTTTCAAGTTATATTAGCTGGTTAGCTATTGTTTCAGTTTGTTTTAAAAGTTATCCCGGGACTCTGCCGGCTGCTGGTTGTGGCCCCCTGGGGCGATCCTCTGTGCCTCTCGAGGGGGGCGGGGGCCTTTCTGGTTGCAGTCTCCTTGGGGTTCCTGTGTTCTAGGGCAGCGCCTGGATCTCTGAGACTTGGAGCTCCCCCCGTCTCCTGCGCATCTTTGGGGGGCGGATCTGTGGTCCCTCACACTCTCTGTTGGACGCTCCTATAGAGAAACCTTAAATAAACAAGCGCGTGTACACACACAGGTGCTCACATGGTGCTCTCAAAAGTATGGGCTTGGGCACGTTAAACACAGGTCTTAAGACTATGGTGGGCACTTAATGCACTGTGATTTATTATTGTGATTCTTCAGTTAAGCAATGTTGATTATATATTTCCTCATCAAGTTGACGCAGTGATAGCTAGATCTTGTTGTATTGTTGTTGTGTCCCATATTTTTTTTGCCCTTTTGCTTTTTTTTTTTGTCTTTTTCTGCAGGTCTAGAAGCAGACTCTTGTTCATTATTGTCTATTTTTGTGGAAAACCCCCCCCCCCCCCCCCCCCCCCCCATCTCCCCACCTTTTCTTTTCCTTTCTCTTTCACCTCTGTTTCCGTGTCTGGTCGGAATTACAAAGCATTCAAAAACAATAACAATAAAGTTTTAAGTATCAGGCGTGACATTAAAAGCAAACGCTTTAATGCTCTACCTGAGAGTAAATCTGTGAGGCTTGTTATACCAGCATTCAGACATCAATTCTGCTTGCTTCACAGCCAGACAGGACACGGTAAAAACAAAAAAAAAAGTTATCCAAAGACAAGTGACGTTTGACAGATGAATGACCAATAGGATTCAGTCTTGTCTTTGGTAGGCGGGACTTTCTGTATGTGTTATGTAGTCTACGTAGGAAGGTTGTTCTAGTTACTTTGTGGCTATTTAACTGTGTTGCTTGGTTGTAGCTGAATTCAGACTTCAAATACGGATAATTTTATCACCTGTAACATGCGGGCCTTCGCTGCAGGATGCGCGTTTGTTTTTGAGTACCCTAAAACCGTCACAGTCATCACCCTAACAGGTAATGTGGCTGAAGCTAATTATGAATTATTAGGATAAAGTTATTTTGTTCTGTTTGGACATTAAATGGGCTTCTATATGTTACTGTCTGTGCTTAAAGTGATAGACAACTTAAAAAAGAACAGAAACTCAACTAGTGGTGGGTTTATAAATGTGTTTTAACATAAAAAACTATACATTTGGTTTATTTTATATCATTTTGAGCAGTGGCGGCTGGTGAAAAATATTTTTGGTGGGGCTGTGCTATTTTTTATTTTTAAACTAACTTGTGCTTTCTGAGCTTTGTGCACAACTTCACTATTTCCTGAATTAAGCACAGCTCTTTTATTTCCTGTCTTACATCATTGGACAAACTGATTAATCCAGGTGTGTCTGACTATTGGCACGCTGCCTTGCAGACCAAGGTTGAAAAATACTGCATTAAATTGCACATAAAATAACATGACCATAAATGGTAAATAGGCAATGCAAGAGGCAAGTAACAAAAACATTTTGTTTAATTTCAACATTTGAGTGAACACGAAAAATTATGAGCAGGTCACTGTTACAGTAATGAAACACCACTTAGACAAAATGCCAGAAATTTACACTGTTAAATATTTCTGGAGTGTTGTGCCAAGGTCAACTTTATACAAAGATCAAGAGGATGCATTTGTGTGTGTGTGTGTGTGTGTGTGTGTGTGTGTGTGTGTGTGTGTGTGTGTGTGTGTGTGTGTGTGTGTGATACCTCATTTGTACAGAAATTTTGCCCTTCTGTCCTTCTGAATGGCAAAGCTCTCGATGAGCTTTTTATTGAAGTCAGGAATGTTAGTGACAAGCTTTTTTCCCATGGAGAGCATGGCAAGAGCATTCAGCCCATCCTGTGTCATGGTGTTCCTCAAGGAAAGTCTTAATCCTCTTTAAAGTAGATAAACAAAAAAACAACAGATAAGTAAATAGGAAACACTTTCATAGGAAATAATGTCATCAGTATCCTCTTACAAATGTCATATTTCCCAGTTTTTGGGACAATAAAACATTTCTGATTCTCAATCAGATGTTTTTACATTTGAGGTAAAAACATCTAATTGAGAATCAGAAATGTTTAATTGTCCCAAAAGCTGGGAAATGTGTTTGCTGCAGCAGAAGTGTAACAAGTAAAATGGAATCAGATTGATGTATGTACAAATTAACATGAAATACACATTTACGTGATTAAATATGTATAATAAGTATGTGTGTTGAAATTAGTTTTTACAGTTATTACACATTAAACATGTTATTAAACAAATGTCCTGGTTTGTGGGACAACCAAGGATTTCTGATTCTGATTGTCTTGTTCACAGAAATGTAATGTACAGCTTACCTCTGCACCCAGCTGCTGTTGTTCCCTGCATGGCAACGTTAGCTCTGCCTAGCATGGCTAGCTTCACCGTGTTGTTGTCCATGTGTGGCCGGGATGACTCGTGTTTCTTCACCTTCTTAGAAAAATGTTTCATGTCTGTAACTCCTGACTCATCCATGCCTTATCTGTCCCAGCCGTTTTGAATAACAAACATGGAAAGCAAAATAACGCATTAGCGTGATTGCATCCAGCTAGCCACTGCTTCCTGGTGTACCAATTTTGGGAGAAGCCTCGTGTGTACAGTTTACCTCTCTCCTTCTCCTGCTGGCTTATCTTTACGTCGGGCTGATCTGGTCCAAGCTCTTTGACATTAAGTTTTCCCACCATATTTCTCCTCTCGAACGTATACTGGAGAAGAGACCGAACTGAATTCAGTGGCTGCTGAGATCCGGTATCCATGCTGGTTGTAGTCACCGGCGGCGTCCATGTTACATCTGCGTCACGACCAAAAACGACTCTGCCGAGTTCTACCGAACACCAACGAAACCTTTGGCGGTAGCTCCATCGCCCATCATGCTTCTGAAACGTTCTGAAACAACGTCGACGCTGATTGGATACATTCCTATTCCTACCCTTTGATATTCTTGTCAGCAATTGGACAGCTGGTCTCGTCCTGTTTGGGCAATTGAAAAACAGCACACCGCCTCCACCGCTCGGCAGAGATCGGCAGAGACCAATATAGATATAGATATATATATATATGATTTATTTTTGTTACAAAACACACAATTAACTTAGAATATGTGATTATTGTTAATTTTATTTATTTATTTTTTAAATAAAAATTAAAAACACGGAAAAACTGGGAGGGCGGCGTCCTATCACCCTCTACTGGCCAGCCGCCACTGGAGAAGAGACCGTACTGAATTCAGTGGCTGCTGAGATCCGGTATCCATGCTGGTTGTAGTCACTGGCGGCGTCCATGTTACATCTGCGTCACGACCAAAAACGACTCTGCCGAGTTCTACCGAACACCAACGAAACCTTTGGCGGTAGCTCCATCGCCCATCATGCTTCTGAAACGTTCTGAAACAACGTCGACGCTGATTGGATACATTCCCATTCCTACCCTTTGATATTCTTGTCAGCAATTGGACAGCTGGTCTCGTCCTGTTTGGGTGATTGAAAAACAGCACACAGCCTCCACCGCTCGGCAGAGATCGGCAGAGACCGGCAGAGACCAATATATATATATATATATATATATATATATATATATATATATATATGATTTATTTTTGTTACAAAACACACAATTAACTTAGAATATGTGATTATTGTTAATTTTATTTATTTATTTTTTTTAAATAAAAATTAAAAACACGGAAAAACTGGGAGGGCGGCGCCCTATCGCCCTCTACTGGCCAGCCGCCACTGATTTTGAGCATAATACTAGGTTCACATCAAGTGCTTATTTAATAATATATAGCTAAAGGTTAGTATGTAATCACCTCTTGTATGTATGGTCGGTAGTTTTATTTGTTTCAGTTTCAGTCATAAAACGTATTTTTAAGGTGAATTAACATTTCTGTTCACTTTAAATTCATGTATACATTGTTTTCTCAATAAATACACCAATGATAAAGAAGATAGGAAATAATGCTTTATCATCTGCTAATATTAAGGTACAACTTTAATATATCCAAGTGGGAAATTTGTTTTATAAAAATTCACTCACAAACCCTAACTCCTGCTCTTTTACAACAGACTCACCAAGCTTTCAATTCTATAGTTTTTCTGTTTTTGGGACTCAGATGTCACTCAGATAACACTAAAATTGTTCCTTTAACATCCAAACTCTGCAGCTTCTTATGAAAGAACAGACAATAGTTAAATGCTTACATATTCTGTCATTGCTTAGATTAAAGATTATTCTGTAATCCAGAACTCAGGTTCAGTGCGTCATTTGTAAGTTTTTTGGCCTTGTCAGCGTTAATCACAAGGACAAGATCACACCAGTTAAGCAGTTTAGCAAAGGATCACAATAGCAGAAGCAGCATCTGTACACATAAACATGGTTTATGACTGCTTTGACATGCATTAGTGTGCATCCTGAATAAAATAGGATAAATGTAACCGAGGGTTTTCTTTTTCTTTGCTCTTATTAAATCTGTTTGTTTGTTTAGTGTTGTTAAGTTTTATTTTTGAGAGTTGAAGGAAAATCTCCACTCCGGTGGACAATAAAGTTTTATTCTATTCTATTCTTTTTCTTTTATTGTGAACATTTTTCCAGGTGTGGGACTTTTTGCTTTGAAGAAATGGATGGCAGGCGGTGTGTGTCGCAGCAAAGTCCGTTTAGATGGAAAGACGGTGCTGATCACTGGAGCCAACACTGGGATTGGAAAAGAAACTGCCCTTGACCTGGCTAAAAGAGGTCACTGGATTTATGTGTCTTATTACTGGGAAACAAAATTCTTCTAAAACGTAAAGATTACCTGATGTGTTACAGGTGCAAGGGTCATTCTGGCCTGCAGAGACATGGACAGAGGCAACAGAGCTGCAGAAGATGTGAGACAGAAGAGTGGAAATAACAACGTCGTGGTCAAGACGCTGGACCTGGCATCCCTGCAGTCGGTGCGACAATTTGCTCGTGATGTGTTAGCAAACGAAGAGCGGCTGGATGTCCTCATCAATAATGCAGGTAATGATGTCATCTATCATACTCAAATTCTATGTGAGTTTACAAAATCTTGTAAAACTGCAACCCGACTCCCACTTGCATCCTTGTTTTTAGGTATTATGTCCTGTCCACAGTGGAAGACCGAAGATGGTTTTGAGATGCAGTTCGGTGTGAACCACTTGGGACACTTTCTTCTAACAAACTGTCTGCTGGATCTTTTGAAGAAGTCATCTCCAAGCCGCATTGTCAATGTCTCCAGTTTAGCCCATGAAAAAGGTGCAGCTTTTTTCTGTTTCCCTGTAAAAATGTAAATACATCTTCTTTTTTTCTTATTCATCAGCACATCTGATGAAATATCTTTCTTCAATAGGTCAAATCTATTTTGATGACATAAATCAGGAGAAAAATTACAACGGATGGAAATGCTACGCTCAAAGTAAACTCGCCAATGTCCTCTTCACAAAGGAGCTGGCTCACAAGCTTCAGGGTGTTGTAACATACTTCATCTCAACCTTTCTTTTGTATTTATTTTTAGTTAAAATAAAAATAAAGTCCTCCTGTTTTGTTTGTGGCTTCTCACTGTGCAGGTACTGGAGTAACAGCATACAGCCTCCACCCTGGAGTAATTCGGACTGAGCTTGCCCGACACATGTTGCCCACCATTCCCCTGTGGAAGAGAATTGTGTACAAACCAGTTGTTTTCTTCATTAAGAACCCAACACAGGGGGCACAGACCACCATCTACTGTGCTGTGGATGAGAGCCTGCAGAATGAGAGTGGACTCTACTACAGGTGAGTTATGCCCATGGGTATGATGAACAGAGAGCACATTGAACACAAATGTGTTAAATAATGACTAATAAACACAGCATCTGCCTCCAACTGATTTTATAGAAAGACTTAGTGGAGTTGGTGTGATTTCCAGTTAAACATGGCATTGGCTGTGTATTTTTTATGCTTGTGTGCATTCGAAAAAATTATTCTATTTTATTTGTATTCATCGACACTTGAAATACCTTTAATAATTTTTTTATCAACCAAATATATATTGCATATGCTAATGCTATACATATGTATGTATGTATGTACATGTGTATATATATATATCCATCCATCCATTGTCTGAACCCGCTTTGTCCACGTGGGGTCGTGGGGGGGGGGGGGGGGGGGGGGGGGCTGGTGCCTGGTGCCTGGTGCCTATCTCCAGCGGTCAATGGAAATCAGGCGGAGTACACCCTGGACAGAGAGCCAATCCATCGCAGGGCAACACAGAGGCCTAGTCCACACGTAGCCGGGTTTTTTTAAAAACGAATATCCGCCCCTCTAAAAACTCGCATCCACACCACCGCGTTTTAAAAACAAACTCTGTCCACACGTACCCAGATAAATACGTTGTTAAGGACATGCCAGACCTGTAGGCGGCAGTACTTCCCCCGTTCTTAACCTCGTCCTTCGTCTGTGGTCTTCCGCAAGGAGCAGTAACTCCACTTGCAAAAACAAACAAGCAGAAAGCGCTTGGACAATTGATGGATCGGGTAGTGACAGAGCGCAGCTCTGAAGGTTTCCATGATGCCGGCTAGTGTAAACACAGGTCGCACACGTGATCTCAGCATTTTTTGTCGCGGAAAGTGACGTTGCGGACCTTAAAACTCCGGTTTTGTCCGTCCACACGCAGACACCCAAAACGGAGAAAACGCAGATCTTCACTTTGGCCGGAGTTTTTAAAAAGATCCGTTTTCGTGTGAAAAAACTCCGTTTTCGTGTGGATGACAGGCCAAAACGCAGAAAAATATCTACGTTTTGGCAGATCCCCGGCTACGTGTGGACAGGGCCAGAGACACACAGCACAAACAATCATGCACACACACACACACACACACTCACACCTAAGGTCAATTTAGACAGACCAATTAACCTAACAGTCATGTTTTTGGACTGTGGGAGGAAGCCGGATTACCCGGAGAGAACCCACGCATGCACAGGGAGAACATGCAAACTCCATGCAGCAAGATCACAGGCTGGGAAGCGAACCCAGGACCTTCTTGCTGCAAGGCAACAGCTCTAACCACTGCGCCACTGCGCATCCCCATAATATATAGTAAAAAAAAAAATATTTTTTTGTTCATCACTTTGACCTACAGGATTTAAAAAATGGGCATGATTGAGCTTTGTTCTTGTCACTTTTTTTTCTAAAATTCTAAACGTTAAATGTGATTTCATTTTTAATTAATATTTAGCTCCAACAAGTGGGCCAGAGTGCCCCAGTAACATATTACTTTTGCAGTTAAACAGTTTTAGTTAAAATAGGAACATTTCACCTGCTGTGGCACTTAGGAAGTCTCTCCTTACGCGTAAACCTGAACCTCCTTCTTGTGCGTAATCAATTGTCTCAAGGGAGGATGGTGGAAAAGGTTATCATGAGGTTCTGGGGTCTCATTTATCAAACATTGCATAGAATCCCTACTAAAACCGTACTTAAGCTCAGCAAAAAAAATGTACTTACGCCAAGTAGGTTTGTGATCTATCAAACATGGAGTACGCACAGCTGCACGCAATCTCGGCTTCATAAATCAGAAACTATCTAGAAAGGTTCTCAGCTGCTTTTTAGTCACATCCCGCCCTCACCACGCCCACTTACTGCCATAAATAGTCAATGCAAAGTACCTTGTGGATCTCATGCATGTACATAAGCCGACTGTTGCAGCGTTCCACCAATGATGATGGCGACCGTAGATCAAGGCAGGTCAAGGAAGCGCTATTTCACAAGCAGAAATTGAGGTACCAGTGGGTGAGGTGGAGAAATGAAAGGAAGTGCTTTTGCAAAACAAATAAGAGAAAATCCACAGAGTGGCACAGCGTTGCTGAAGCCGTCAATGTTGCAAATTCTTCAGAGGGATCTGTGGCGCATATAAAAAAAATGGTCCAATCGGGATTCGATCCCCAGACTCCCGGGTGAAAGTCACACACGCTAACCAGTCACCCAGATGGAGAGCTCCCTTGTCCAAGTAACCAGGGCGTATGATCGATCAGGTCACGGTGACAGGATCCTCACACTGTCACAGACGCATGACATTCTGTCTCAATCTGCCCCCCTGCTGATAATCTGCATTCCGCATTCTGAGCTTCAGGCTGTGTGTGTGTGTGTGCGCGCGCATGTGCGTGTGAGTGTGCACACATGCGTGTGGGGGGTCTTGTTCTGTGTGAAAACGAAGCAGTACAAGTGATAATGCTGCAGGATTTCACAATTTTATCCTTCTCAGCAGCAGCACTGCAGGTGCTCTCCATGTCCAAAATGTGCTTAAGCCAGGTCCTTAGTCAACTTAAAGTTGAACACTTTTTTCCGCTAACTCTTCTTTCATAAATCCCAATGTTTGCATGGAAAATTGCTTACGCAGTTTTCCGACTCCGTTTTCTGCGTAAGCAAGCTTGATAAATGAGGCCCCTGGGCTTTTGCCTCTGACAGACTCATGGGTGTTTTAATGTTGTTCTAGAGGCTGATCCGTGTTTAATTTGGACCTAAATGCAGGAGAGCAGGCACAGGAAGCAGACTTGCTGGTAAAAAGAACTGTTTTATTTGGGTAATGGCAGGTAGGAAGACATGATGGGAAGGCAAGACGAGGATCTGACAAAGACAAGGACAGAGAGTTTAAATGCACGAGTATAGTCAGAGAAACAGGTGGATAGGTTTAACGAGGTGCAGGTGAGTGAAATTGCCAATTAACTAGGGGAGATGAGACACAAGGGGCTGCAGAAGCAGATCCTGTACAGCAGGGGTGTCAAACTCAAACTCACACGGGGCCGAAATGAAACTCTGGGACGGAGTCGAGGGCCAAACTTAATATTTTTTGAAAAAGTGACGGCAAATTTGCACATTTTCTTTATCAACATATATGCAATTTTGAACCTTTAAATTTGGAAACAAACATATTTCTGCATTAACACTGAATGTGGAATAACCAAATTACACACGAGCAAGTCAGTTTTAAATAAAAGGCATCAGTGGTATTCATTACTTGTGGTATAATCAGCCTTTTTAAAATCTATTCAGGATTCATGTTTTCTTGTTTATTCATTTTTCTTATTTTTTATTCTCCTGTAATAAGTGTCATCGCTGCTGTGACATCTAGCTTTCCCCACTGAGGAACAATAAAGGGATTTTCTATTCTATTCATCTATCTGCAGCCTTTCCACTTCCTGTTTACTGTAGGTTAAATCTTTTCTCACGGGCCAACAACAAAATATCATTTTATCTTAAATGAAAATGCAACATCTCACCTGTTAACTTTCACGTTTTGGAGCAGAAAAAGAGCATAAAACCAACATATTTAAAGCTCAGTTTGCTCCACTGGTTTACTGTGATGCTCACCTGTTCCAGCCAGATACCTGCATCATGGGGTTGATCTGAGCTGAGGAGGAGACTCCTGTTGTTTTGTTCATCTTCATCATAATAATGACAACATTAGATGACAACAGGTGCTCACATAGGTTTGTGCTGCTGAACATGTCTGAGCAGCTTGACCACGTTGTTGTGTGTCGGGGAGGAAACACAACTACAGCAGCCACAGAGTCATGCTGGTTTGAGCGTGTCGCTGCTCGCTGGAGTTATATCAGCTCTGTCTGGACTTTAGTTGGAAAACTTTCTCTTTCAGTCGTGAACACATTACTGAGCGGCTAGAATCTCCGTTTCTCGGCTTCAACGTCAGAAAATAGCTGAGTAAACTCGGCGCTGAGTGAGAGGAGTGTAGTTTGTCCGAGACAGCGGAGCTGCAGACACCGGCAGCAGGCGCTGGAAAAAACTCAAAGGAGGGGGTGCGTCGGCTCCGCGCTGACGCTGCAAAGCATCATGGGAGTTGAAGTCTTTGGGGCCAGTTTTAATATATTTTTGATATTTATTTCGCGGGCCACATAAAAATGCTCCGCGGGCCGCATCTGGCCCGCGGGCCTTGAGTCTGACATATGTGCTGTACAGCAGTGGCGGCTGGTGAAAAATATTTTTGGTGGGGCTGTGCTTTTTTTTATTTTTAAACAAACTTGTGCTTTCTGAGCTTTGTGCACAACTTCACTATTTCCTGAATTAAGCACAGCTCTTTTATTTCCTGTCTTACATCATTGGACAAACTGATTAATCCAGGTGTGTCTGACTATTGGCACGCTGCCTTGCGGACCAAGGTTGAAAAATACTGCATTAAATGGCACATAAAATAACATGACCATAAATGGTAAATAGGCAATGCAAGAGGCAAGTAACAAAAACATTTTGTTTAATTTCAACATTTGAGTGAACACCAAAAATTATGAGCAGGTCACTGTTACAGTAATGAAACACCACTTAGACAAAATGCCAGAAATTTACACTGTTAAATATTTCTGGAGTGTTGTGCCAAGGTCAACTTTATACAAAGGTCAAGTGGATGCATTTGTGTGTGTGTGTGTGTGATACCTCATTTGTACAGAAATTTTGCCCTTCTGTCCTTCTGAGTGGCAAAGCTCTCGATTAGCTTTTTATTGAAGTCAGGAATGTTTGTGACAAGCTTTTTTTTCCATGGAGAGCATGGCAAGAGCATTCAGCCCATCCTGTGTCATGGTGTTCCTCAAGGAAAGTCTTAATCCTCTTTAAAGTAGATAAACAAAAAAACAACAGATAAGTAAATAGGAAACACTTTCATAGGAAATAATGTCATCAGTATCCTCTTACAAATGTCATATTTCCCAGTTTTTGGGACAATAAAACATTTCTGATTCTCAATCAGATGTTTTTACATTTGAGGTAAAAACATCTAATTGAGAATCAGAAATGTTTAATTGTCCCAAAAGCTGGGAAATTTGTTTGCTGCAGCAGAAGTGTAACAAGTAAAATGGAATCAGATTGATGTATGTACAAATTAACATGAAATACACATTTACGTGATTAAATATGTATAATAAGTATGTGTGTTGAAATTAGTTTTTACAGTTATTACACATTAAACATGTTATTAAACAAATGTCCTGGTTTGTGGGACAACCAAGGATTTCTGATTCTGATTGTCTTGTTCACAGAAATGTAATGTACAGCTTACCTCTGCACCCAGCTGCTGTTGTTCCCTGCATGGCAACGTTAGCTCTGCTGCCTAGCATGGCTAGCTTCACCGTGTTGTTGTCCATGTGTGCCCGGGATGACTCGTGTTTCTTCACCTTCTCAGAAAAATGTTTCATGTCTGTAACTCCTGACTCATCCATGCCTTATCTGTCCCAGCCGTTTTGAATAACAAACACGGAAAGCAAAATAACGCATTAGCGTGATTGCATCCAGCTAGCCAAGCCTTCCTGGTGTACCAATTTTGGGAGAAGCGTTGTGTGTACAGTTTACCTCTCTCCTTCTCCTGCTGGCTTATCTTTACGTCGGGCTGATCTGGTCCAAACTCTTTGACATTAAGTTTTTCCACCATAGTTCTCCTCTCGAACGGATACTGAAGAAGAGACCGAACTGAATTCAGAGGCTGCTGAGATCCGGTATCCATGCTGGTTGTAGTCACTGGCGGCGTCCATGTTACATCTGCGTCACGACCAAACACGACTCTGCCGAGTTCTACCGAACATCAACGAATCATTTGGCTGTAGCTCCATCGCCCATCATGCTTCTGAAACGTTCTGAAACAACGTCGACGCTGATTGGATACATTCCCATTCCTACCCTTTGATATTCTTGTCAGCAATTGGACAGCTGGTCTCGTCCTGTTTGGGCGATTGAAAAACAGCACACAGCCTCCACCGCTCGGCAGAGATCGGCAGAGACCGGCAGACAAAACACACAATTAACTTAGAATATGTGATTATTGTTAATTTTATTTATTTATTTTTTAAAATAAAAATTAAAAACACGGAAAAACTGGGAGGGCGGCGCCCTATCGCCCTCTACTGGCCAGCCGCCACTGCTGTACAGTATGTATTTGAACCAAACCAAATTTGCAGAACCATAGGTCACGTTCTGTTAGAAAGACCAAGCAACGTAGCATTCTTTTAGGGCATTTCTGCCCGAAGCATTCATCACTTCTGATGACACACTAGTACAATATTTTCTACCACTTCAATCGGTGTTACATGGAGTGCAGAATTATTAGGCAAGTTGTATTTTTGACGAATAATTCTATTATTGAACAACAGCCATGTTCTCAATGAACCAAAAAAACTCATTAATATCAAAGCTGAATGTTTTTGGAAGTAGTTTTTAGTTTGTTTTTAGTTTTAGCTATTTTAGGGGGATATCTGTGTGTGCAGGTGACTATTACTGTGCATAATTTTTAGGCAACTTAACAAAAAACAAATATATACCCATTTCAATTATTTATTTTTAGCTGTGAAACCAATATAACATCTCCACATTCCCAAATATACATTCCTGACATTCAAAAACAAATCAGCAACCAATATAGCCACCTTTCTTTGCAAGGACCCTCAAAAGCCTGCCATCCATGGATTCTGTCAGTGTTTTGATCTGTTCACCATCAACATTGTGTGCAGCAGCAACCACAGCCTCCCAGACACTGTTCAGAGAGGTGTACCGTTTTCCCTCCTTGTAAATCTCACATTTGATGATGGACCACAGGTTCTCAATGGGGTTCAGATCAGCTGAACAAGGAGGCCATGTCATTAGTTTTTCTTCTTTTTTACCCTTTCTTGCCAGCCACGCTGTGGAGTACTTGGACACGTGTGATGGAGCATTGTCCTGCATGAAAATCATGTTTTTCTTGAAGGATGCAGACTTCTTCCTGTACCACTGCTTGAAGAAGGTGTCTTCCAGAAACTGGCAGTAGGACTGGGAGTTGAGCTGGACTTCATCCTCAACCCGAAAAGGCCCCACAACTCATCTTTGATGATACCAGCCCAAACCAGTACTCCACCTCCACCTTGCTGGTGTCTGAGTCGGACTGAAGCTCTCTGCCCTTTACCAATCCAGCCACGGGCCCATCCATCTGGCCCATCAAGACTCACTCTCATGTCATCAGTCCATAAAACCTTAGAAAAATCAGTCTTGAGATATTTCTTGGCCCAGTCTTGACGTTTCAGCTTGTGTGTCTTGTTCAGTGGTGGTCGTCTTTCAGCCTTTCTTACCTTGGCCATGTCTCTGAGTATTGCACACCTTGTGCTTTTGGGCACTCCAGTGATGTTGCAGCTCTGAAATATGGCCAAACTGGTGGCAAGTGGCATCTTGGCAGCTGCACGCTTGACTTTTCTCAGTTCATGGGCAGTTATTTTGCACCTTGGTTTGTCCACACGCTTCTTGCGACCCTGTTGACTATTTTGAATGAAACGCTTGATTGTTCGATGATCACGCTTCAGAAGCTTTGCAATTTTAAGACTGCTGCATCCCTCTGCAAGATATCTCACTATTTTTGACTTTTCTGAGCCTGTCAAGTCCTTCTTTTGACCCATTTTGCCAAAGGAAAGGAAGTTGCCTACTTCTTCTTCGTGTTTATTGTCGGGTGGCATCTAACTTCTAGGCGCATTTCCGCCACCTACTGTGCTGGAGTGTGAGTTGGAGTAAGAGCAGGAAGTTGCCTAATAATTATGCACACCTGATATAGGGTGTTGATGTCATTAGACCACACCCCTTCTCATTACAGAGATGCACATCACCTAATATGCTTAATTAATAGTAGGCTTTCGAGCCTATACAGCTTGGAGCAAGACAACATGCATGAAGAGGATGATGTGGACAAAATACTCATTTGCCTAATAATTCTGCACTCCCTGTATGTTAAGTAAACACTTCTTAGATGTGTTTACTTGTTGATTATCTCTAGCTTTGTGCTGTTAACATAATTGTGAGTTGGATATCTACAACACATCTATATTTATTATCCGCTCTGCTAATATTGCGTTCACCTAAACGAAGAGGATGTTGCCTTGTAACAGCAGCCATAAACAGCATGATTTTGCTCTCGCTATGAAAAAGCTGCATTGTTTACATGTAATTTTTCTGCTAATGATTAAATGTAAATAATGCTAATGCTAATCAGTATATGCTGTTAATGCATTAGTTAGTCTCACACTAGTACTATGTTTTCTACCACTTCAACTGGTGTTATGTTGTTAATGTAGGTGCTATATGTTACACTAATTATTGCAAAGTTGCACCAACTGATTACAGTCTGTTGAGAAACGTTATTTGGCCAAGCGGTTTCTGTGCTAACTATTTTAAGGATGTTTATACAGATGGAAATATGGTTGTTGTGTTGTCCAGTGTAACAGTTTAAACCCCCACCCAAAAAATATTGAACTGAATATAAATTCTGATAAAACATATAGAATAATAATAGTGAATTTACTGTAAAATAAAATTGTGATGCTTTAATGGGATATTTTTACCATTTTAACCACCACCTGTGCATTGTGTTTTACTGAATCATAGCATAATGTATCGTAGCGTAGCGTAGGTTTGGCATCATAGCATATTGTGTTGTATCATATAATAGTAGTAAATCTTAGTGTAGCATATTGTACTGTATCATTGCATATTGTATCATATCGTGGTGTATTGTATCATATTGTAGCACAGAGTAGTGCATCTTACTGTAATGTATTGTATCACAGTGGTTTTTATGGTATCATAGTATACATTCCTGTGTTGTATTGTACTGTATCTTATTGTAACACACTGTATTGTATCATACTGTATTGCAATTGAATCATAGCGTATTCGCAGGGGTTCCCATTCTTTTCTTCCTTGATGACCCCCTTGCCTGTGTCCAAGACAAGCCAAGGGCCACCTAACCCCAACTCACTCCCACATACAAGCATTAAAAGTGATTTTTACAAACTTAATACAGACATACAGAGGTATAACTCTTAGACAAACTTTTCATTTTTATATAATTTGTGTAATTTGGATTTTATAAATGTAATTTTTACAAGCTCAGCACAGAGAAAATTGTGGGGACACCCTGCAATCTTTTGGGGACCCTTTGGGGAGTCACAGACTACAGGCTGGGAACCATTGGCATATTGAATAGAAGCATAAGCATAAGTATCATAATTTATTGTAGCGTAATACATTGCAACATATTATTTTATATAATAGTGTAACGGAATGGAATGACAGTTTTCCACCTAAAAGTCATTTCCCCCTCTCCTCAGCAAGAACTAATCTGCATGAGATATTGCCTCAAGGTCTCATGCATTTGCTCCTAAACTGTTTTCCTTTCCAGCCCAAGAGAAGAATGAAGACAAAGGACTCTTCCTTTTTAATAAATCAAAGAACTCTATTTTTAATAAGCTAATCAAACAAAGTGTTAGTCAAAAATAAAATGTGAACCAATTTGTGAAATGAAAATATTAATAACTTTATCATAATCCTACAGAATATAATAAGTAATATAACTTTAAATGTTTCCACTAGAGACTGGTCACACGTAGCGTTAAGACATGACACATTGCTTTTACTGATCCAATCAGAATCTGCCAGATCTGACGGAGGCGTGGTTTTGGTGGTGCTTGGTAAATCTGTCATCTTTTCATTCGACCATAAACCAAAACATCCAAAGTATAAAACTGCCCACGTCATCTTTAACGCCAGTTCAAAGCGTTCTAGAGAAGTTGTCGGAGTGGCCAATCCGTAACTTTCCTCTTCAGCCAAAAGAACCAATGACAAGCTGGATAAAATCTGTTGCATTTTACCAACCAAGCAACGGTTCCTTTCAGAATAAAAGCTGAACTCACTGACCCTCTGGGTCCATCTGACGCTGTCAACCAACTGTCGCTTTTTACCTGGAGATAATCCAAAGACTAGTCTGTCGTACTGCTGACGCTGTTTCATTGGCTCCAGTACCGAAAGAGGGGTTCGAGGACCTGGTATTCTGGATCGTACGGAGATCTCATTCTAAGGGTATGTGTGGAGCGCCAAAAATGGCATCTTATGTGTTTATGAACCTCCAAATCAAAGCTTAGCGTGAAGACATCACCTTCACTCCCATCAGAACTAATCGTTTCTTCGGATTTGCTGGTTCTGAACAACATTCCACACTACACCATTCTCCGTCTCACTTCACCTTAGTTACACCACACATTTAGTGTTTAAAGTTAGTCTGGTTTTAATTTGTTTAGTTATAAATCTTTAAACATTTAAAACTTGACTCTCTTCTGTTGTCTCTCAGTCAATACGAAGTGTTACATAATCCCTGCAATAAAAAGTTCCAATCTTCTGGTTGAAATTACCCAAAGATCCATCAGATTGATTTCATATTTTCTATGGAATCTCATGTCTCATGGTTCATTAAATAGCATGTAAATTAAACCCTTTACAATAGATATTGTCATATCTTAGCGTAGTGCATTGCAACATGTTCTTTTACATCATAGCATATTGTCTCATATTGTATCTTTGCTTATTGTATCATATAGTAGTGTAATATATTGTAGCTTCTTGTTTTATATCAGAGCATGTTGCCTCATATTGTATCCTGCCATGGCATAGTGTATTGTGTCATATTGTTTCTTATATATTGTATCGTAACTTGTTGGATCACATCGTAGCGTATAGCATATTGTTTGTATCCTAGCATTTTGTGTGTTATTGCATTGGAGTGTGTTTTAATATGAGTTTGGAACATTTCTAAGTCTTCTCGTCTGCATTCAGTATTTTGCTGCCCATCACTTAGTGGAGTATTTCTTTATGTGTGCAACATGGGGAAAGGAATTGCCGTGGCATTGAAAGTACACTTGTAAGTGGATGTGAAATCACAGAACATGAAATTGTGTTTGTTTTGAATCACTTATGATGCTTCCAGTCAGCCTAATGTCAGGCTTTTGATCAAACGCATTAGACTGTTGATCTAAAACATCCACTGAGCTACATTAACATTCATTTGGAGTCATGTCCCTTGCCATGTTGAATATCCACTGTCCTTTTATCTCTTGTTTTGCTCTCAACTCACTCCCAAGGGATTTTTATCTCATTTTAGTTGCTGAACACTACCCTGTGATCACTAGCTAGTTGCTAACGCTGTCTGTCAACTATCTGGTGCTTTCTAGCGCAGGTACAATGAGCTCAACACAGCTTTCTTAGCAGAAAATAGCTCCCTGCCTGCTAAGCTGATGAGAGCAAGCTGTGGGCTGGAAAACAGAAGCAATTATCTGAAATGGATTTAAAGACCTTGTAGAAGTCAGAGACATTACAGAGGTGGTTAGAAGTGACTACAAGCGACCTGTTCTTCATTATGCAGCTGTTAGAGAACTGATGTGATTCAGGGTTCACCTTTTAAAAGCCCTGGTACAATTTCAAAAAGATTTTAAATATATAATATAATATAATATAATATAATATAATATAATATACCATTGCTATCTAATTTCTAATGGTTTTTATAGTTCAGTTTCTGGTTGAATTTTGCTGTTGACATCTAAAGTTATTTTTCTCCCTGTTTAAATTCCTCTGCCAATTTAGAAGGCCCAGATCTTTACACTTCATTAACACATTTAGATCTGTGCTATCTCTAAATCTAATAAACTCACTATAATGTAGTGAACAAACAACATATTGATTAAATCCTGTTCTGTCAGGGGGGGAAATCCATCTCGCTTCCAGTGATAAATGTAGTTAATAAATATGAAAGGCCTCATAAAAACGAGCAACCTGAATAACCATCATTATCCTAGACAAATATTTCTTTATTACCCTGTAAATTACCCCATGGCTGCCACTTGTAATTCCATCATTCCTGAATAAATAACTTATTCATGTGTACTCGTGTGCATCTAGTTGTGTGTTTAACGCTGAATTCTGCTCTGATTACAGTGACTGTGCCCGTAAAGCTGCTGCCCCTCAGGGACTGGATGATGAAGCTGCTAAGAGGCTGTGGGATCTGAGTGCCGCTATGGTTGGTCTGACACAATCTCAGTGACACTGATGATGACGGTCGTTGTTCTCACCAGACCATAGGATGTGTTGGTGCTCGTTCTGGAATCACACAAAACGTAAGAAGTAGACATTTAAAGGTTGAATATGGAACAGTTTAATAAAAAGCTATATTTGAAAAAAAATCCTACCTTTACGGAGCATTTAGAGGTATGCAGAACGAAGGTACAGTATTTCCTTTAAAAGCTAAATTTTAATTCAAATATAATGAAATATTTCTCTTGACGGGTATGGCAATGGGTTAATGTTTACATCTACCATCCAATAGAGGGCAAACATGAGGGTTGCCAAATACGGTAAACAGTTCGCTCGGCGCAGTGAGGCTGGCACTGTGGAAAATCTCGGACTCGACAAGTGCTGGTACTGAGCCCAGATGTTCTAAAGTTAAATACTGCTGTAAAATACATGTACCATGTCACTGGACATGGTGCTGGCTAATCACTTCATGTGAACGTGGGTATCCCGACGGTTGGAAACCTTGTTTCATTGTTGCGGCTACAGCCTCCACACCCTAGATGTCGCTGTGGTGTTTGTGTTCCGAGTCAACCTTTAACTAGACACTAGAACAGGGCTATTCAATTCCCGGGTCTCGAGGGCCGGGATCCAGCACGTTTTAGTTTTAATCCTGCTTCAACACATCTGATTTCAATCAGCAGGTGTTTAACAGGCTTCTGCAGAACCCGACGAGCTGCTGCACAGGTGACTCAACCACTCATCTAGTGTGCTGGACCAGAGAAATCACTTAAACGTGCTGGATACCGGCCCTTGAGGCCCGAACTTGAATAGCCCTGCACTAGAACAAACTACTTCCAAAAACATTGTGGATTATTTTTTAATTACTTTTCCTGCTTGATTCTTGTGTTACCATTAGCATAAAAATATATGATAGTTTACTAATGTTTATGTAAATTAGTGTATGATGTTATTTAATACTTCAAATAAAACTTTCAAGTAAGGTTGTTCAAACAGAAATTAAAAATATTAGCTGATATAATCATTTAAATGATATTAAATATCACTTTGGAAATGACACGTGATTTAACAGTAGTTTACCTTATTATTGGTGCATTTTGATTGTTACCTCCTTTGAAAAAAAAATCAAATACATCATTGCTTGTTTCACCTGTTAAATAAACAATAATAACTCACATCATGTGTTTTCTCATTTTTACTTTATTTGTTTTACGTTAGACAAACAACGTTGAAATTAAACACATGTTGATACCATCAACATGAATTAAAACGGCCCTAATAAAACAAATGTCTGCTCTTTTGTCCATGTTTCTTTTTCTTGAAGGCACTTTGCACAGAATTGCTACAAACAGTCAAATTTCACCTCACTCAAAGCTACATGTCAGACAAGTGCATCACTCCGTATGTCTTTTCCAGATAAAATCCATCGATGGTGCACATAATGCACAAAGTGCACTCAAGTGGCCTGCTGGCTACAAATGAACCCTGTATGTTTCCTACGTATTACATGATCATGTAAGACAAGACGGTTCAAAGGAAAGGGTACCTTGTTGTGGCATTTACATTCTAAAGTACTAAATGTACAACCAATGTTGCAAAGTCATAAAATAAATAATAATCTGTAAGTCTGGCTGGAACTCAGGGAAGAAACTTATCTATATTGCTCAGTTTCAATATATTTTTTCTTGTAATAAATTATACATTATTCAACATCTAGCTAGCTGTGAGTCAACACAACTGAAACTATGGATGTACTTCCTGACTTTATGGTGTATACATTTCTACTACCACAGTATTTGCTGAGTTAACTTTGTGACAAACTAATGAGCAGGTTCCTCAAAATCATAAAGCTGTTTCATCTGCTCCACTTGCATAGAATGCCTTCTAATAAGTTTCTTCTTCGACTTGAGGCCTCCTGTCTTTGGTGTGTTTGGTGCTACTGGAGCGATAGATTTAATACCTGTGGACAGAGGTGAAGAGGGCTTGGTGCTAGTTCCAATGTCTGGAATGGGGGGGTTTGGGTTGACATTAAGAGGGGGCAGGTGGCCGGGCCGGGTGTGGGAGATGTAGTCCAACAGAAGCGTGCCCGAGCCCCTCCTCTCCAGGAGCCCGGGGCCCCGCCTTCGCGCTGCACTCGGAGAGGATGTGCTTGCGTTGCTGTCAAGAGATTCTCTGGAACTTGTAAGCATCGCAAGCGGGGAAGTGTTTAGTTTCCTTCGCTCCACAGGGACTTTAGGAGAGTCTAACATAGCTGAGTCTGAGTAGAGCTGTGAATCCGAGTCGTAGTGATCGTTTCCTAGACGCCTCCTATGCATCGTGTCTCTCAGGCTGACTGGTCCACTGCTGCAGCCGCTGCTCTCCTGCTCTGCAGGAACCGTGCTGCGGCGAGCCAGTGGCTGGTGCTGGCTGAGGGTTCTCTCGTATGACGGTTTAGATGTTGGGGGGATTGATATTGAGGTTGTCATTTTGCAGGGCTGTTCACCCACCAGTGGGAACAAGCTGTCCTTCCCATCCACACTGCTCTGTCGGGACAAAGCTGACCTCTTACTCAGAGAGAGACCGTTCACCCCTGCAACTACATCCTCATCAGAGCTGGCTTTCTTACTCTCCTCATGGGCGGCGGCAGCCAGGACAGATGGTGCAATCAGCCCCCAGGGCTCTGATTGCAACCGCTTCAGCTGAGGCAAACGCGCACGCTTTGGGTTCGCAGGTCGGCGTGTTGGAGATGACGGCCCGTTTGTTAGCTTTGCAGCTGCGCTAGATGACTTTAGCTTTGTCTGGAAACTAAAGACAGTGTTTTGTGGCTCTTGCCCAGATGTGGGAGATGCACTAACTTCAATATCAGAAGGAGAGGCGCAGTACTCTGAGGAAGACCTCTCAACCAACTCTGGAGATGGGGGTACATTTAAATACTGTTTGGTGGTTTTAGTGCCACATGGTGATTTGTCAGTGGTGATGATGATTACTTCCTTCCCTTTAGCTTTGCATGCATCCAAGAGTAATTTTAGCGTTTCCTTATCATCCGCGTTGATGGCGTAGACCAGTGCAGAGGCGCCACTCCTGTCCTCCAGACTCGGATCGGCACCATTGCTCAGAAGGTGATCCACCACTTCATGTCCTGCCTTATGGATGCAGGCATGCATTAGAGCTGTCCTGCCTGCTTTGTCCTGGATGTTAGGGTCTGCTTGGTTGTCCAGTAGGTACTTGATTAGCTTTGACTTGCTCACACTTTGCGAGTCAGAGTGCGTCGACATGCAGGCCACCATGAGCGGTGTCTCTCCTCGTTCATTGCTCTCATTGATGTATGCACCTCCTTCCAGCAGAAGCCTGGTGAGTCTCAAGCGTTTGAGCCACACCGCCTTCAGGAGCGAGTTCCCATCCGTGCGCAGCTCCAGAATGTCTGCCATTTCCCAAATGGTCACAGATCCTGTCTGGTTTGGAGTTACAGCTTGCAGCCCTTTGAACAAATTGTAGAATTGGTTTAGCAAATAAAATCTGGTTATTAGGATTCAAACTTTGTTTTTTTTTTAAACGTTTTGTTTATTTAGCACACCAGCAGATGGCAGCCTGCTACACTTTAAAGATTATAACTTACTATCTTAAAATTCTGGGAAATAAAGTGTATTCATAAGATTTGTAGTGTATATATATATATATATATATATATATATATATATATATATATATATATATATATATATATATACGTATATATATATATATACATATACGTATATATATATACATATACGTATATATATATATATATATATATATATATATATATATATATATATACGTATATGTATATATATATATATATATATATATAAACTGCATATGTCACACACACACACACACACACATCTATGTTATCTTTATTTCTATATTATTCTCACACTTAACGCAGATAAAAATGTATACATAATCACATCACATATATTTTTCTTTAATCCTTTAGAAAGCATCGCCTTCATCTAAACAGCAGTAGTTGGGATTTATTTTTCTCTTTTAGTTGGATTAAACATGTATCTGGGGCTGCATGTCACGTTTTGTATCTACATTTAAAACTCAGACATCTGGTCACATGAAATAATAGCACGCCACTGCTGCATCTCGTTCAAGATAAACCCAATAAAATCAGCGTTTTAATTTGACTCGGCTTAAATAAATTTTGTCTATAAGGTAAACAGTAGTCATCCATCCTTTCATTTTCATGTCAAATCTTAAGGGTTTAACGCAATTTAGCGCCCTCCTCCAGCAAAGATGTAACACAAGGACATAAAGTTCTTTGACCTTCATTTTCCAACCATTTTGCAGTTTTCAGAAGAAAAAAAACTTGGTTTGTTTATTATCTTACCTGTTCAGGGACGAGGTTCTCCATGTGCAGGGAGCCCGGTGTCATCTGAGGAAGACGAAACCGGGAGGAGGCGAAAATAAACGGTGAAGAACACAAAGTTTGTAGCAGTTCCTCGTGTTTTTCAAGCCGCTGCTGCTCCCATCGACGCGTATTTGGGGTGACAGCGCGCCGTGCCTCTGTCACCTGCGTACACGAGCCGTGCGGCTTTTGTTATGGAGGCGCGCGCTACAACAGTCCAATGGGGAGTATTCCTTTCACTGCGCACTCAAGGATCCCAACCTGGAGATGCGGCGGGTTATAAATAACTTAGTTTCTTGCTTGTTGAATGAAACGTGTTGTCTCTTGACGTCAGCGTCGACAGAAATAAACTGCGTCTGATGAAAAACCTCTGTCCTGATCTTAATATCTGCAGGACGCAAACAAAACGAGCGCCGCCTCCTCAAGACATGCTCTTGTGCTGGGTGTGTGGAGCTTATTTTTGATCATTTCAAATATGCAATTTATAAATAAGATCTCAGAGGGACGTTTAAGGCAGTAGATGCAGATTGTTGTTGTGAAAATATGCTATAAGACAGGATTTTATTTATTTATTTTGCGTGGTGAAGAGAACGGCTATAATAGATTTATTCTGTTTTTAAGCCTTTAATCGAGGTAATCCTGTAGAAATGTGTTGCTTTTGTTTTTTTTTTATTTGATAGGAATCTTACATCAAAATAGGAAACTTAAATAATTTGATGGAACATCTGCACATTTATTTACGATTTCTTTTTCTAACAAATAAATGAAATATGACTGCATGCATGATTTGAGATTTGTGGTCATTCTCTTTGCTAGTTTTCAGGCAATTAATATATATATTGTTTAAAACAAATCTTATGTTTATTAAAGATTAGAACAAATACAATAAAGGTTTTAAATTTGTTTTATCAGAGCAAATGTTTGTCGAGTCAATGAAGTGTGCCTGAGTCAAGTTAAGAGAGACTTCTGTCGAATTTGAAACGGTAATTTAACAATTTCAGTGTAGGAGAGCATCTAACATGTTCAGTAGCAATGCAAATTTTTGCACCCATTGATTACATGAAGCACAAGTTGTCCAAGTCGTAAATTTCATTTCATTGTATCTGGCACATGTGCACTCCTCAATTGAACAAAACTATTTTTAAAATCCTGCTAAAGAGTCAGCCAATTTTTTGTGTTCTTTATATTCAGAATCTTTAGTCAAACTTTAGATTTCAGATTGATTTATTGTCATCCAACAGCTTGTTGGGGGGTGTGGGGGGGGGGGGGGGGGGGGCAATGATGTAATGTAAAGTAAAATAAATTATATCTAAAACAAATTCTGTAAAGAGCAGATGACAGCTTAAGGGTCAAAGTTCATAGGAGCTGTTCCTCGGCCTTGATGTTCGGGCGTTGAGGCTGCTTAATCATTTACCTGAAGCAAAAAAGGTAAATATTTTGTGGGCGTGATGGATGGTAAATGGTCTGTATTCGTCTTCTTAGGGTTCTTCACCCCCCCAAGGTGCTTCACAACACAGTCATTCACACGCTACGATGTAGCCACAGCTGCCCTGGGGCGCACTGACAGAGGCAAGGCCTGCCGAACGCTGGTGCCACCGGCCCCTGACCACCACCAGCAGGCAAGGTGGGTTAAAAGTGTCTTGCCCAAGGACACAACAGCAGCCTTCTCTGGCTGGAGCCAGGAGCTAACCTGCAATCATACTTTGGACAATACATGGACAATCCGCTGTACCTCCTGAGCTACTGCTGTTCCACAGGATGGGGTAAAATGTCAGTAAAACTTAAGTATCTTACTGTAAATACAACTTTATATGTTGAATGACTCAGAAAATATAATTATAGCAGTTTTAAGTGTCATGATGCAAACACACACTGCCCATCCAAAGAAAGTCGCCACCAAAAAAAGGTCACACCCTCTTAATATTTTGTTGGACCGTATTAAGCTTTGATTACGACACACATTCAATGTTGCATTGTTTCGATAAGCTTCTGTAACGTCACCAGATTTCCATCCAGAGTTGCATTAATGTTTCATCAAGATCTAGCATTGATGATGGTAGTCTGACCGCTGCACAAAGCCTTCTTCAGCGCATCCCAAAGAGTCTCAATGGGCTTAAGGCCTGGATTCTGCGGTAGCCAATCCATGTGTGATTCTGATGTCTCATGCTCCCTGAACAATTCTTTACTATTAGAGCCCAATGAATCCTGGCATTGTCATCTTGGAATATGCCCGTGTCATCAGGGAAGATGGAATGACCTGGGTATTCAGAATGTTTAGGTAGTCAACTGACCTCATTCTTGGAGCACATCCTGTTGCTGAGCCTAGACCTGACCAACTGCAGCAAGCCCAGATCATAGCACTGCCCCCACAGGCTTGTACAGTACACACTAGGCATAATGGGTGCATCGCTTCATCTGCCTCTCTTCTTACCCTGATGCACCATCAATCTGGAACAGGGTCCATCTGAACTCATCAGACCAGTTTATAATAAAGTGTTGGATAGTTCTTAACCCAGATTTAGTCGTTTCTGCATCTTCTTAGATGTTTTCTCTGCTTGATGCATGCCAACAATCTGACCCTTCTCAAACAGACTAACATCTTTTCCATGACCATCAGATGTGTCCACATGGTTGTTTAAGAAATGAGAAGCAACTCATTTCACCAGTTGGGGTTAAATTACTTGTTGCCAACTGAAAGATGATCACCCATGCAGTAATTATCCAATAGGAGGCTTCTACCCATTGCTTAGGTAAATCTAGGTGGCAACATTTTTTTGGTGTTGTATATTGAGGCTTTTTGGATCATGGGAACACACATCCGTCACAAATCATGAATACATATATTTTTATGCATTTCATCACTTTTTGTTTAAACAACATGAATCGAAGGTCACAGCAAATATATTGAGCATCAATGTGTTTTACAGAAAATGAGAATCACTCAAATATTCATTTCTAGAAAAATAAGTTTCAAAGATCAGTTAATTCCTCGTTATTGATTCAACTCAACACGCGTCTCCCTCCTCAACATATTGAAGGATATATATTTTGCAACTGTTTACATGGCTCAATTAAAGAGGGCAAAACTTGTAACAGCCGTCACTGCTATAGAGCCTAATATGGGCATTTCTATTTTTAGGTTGCTATGAGACAGCACAGAGGCATTTTCTAATGAGAACAGTGATGTTCTCAGCACTGCAAGGAACAGGTAAATCAGACTCACAACATTCCCACTATGACACCAAGGATTTCATGGATTTTATAAGGAAAAGCTTTAGAAGGTGGTGTGTTTTCCCTCTTCCTTCACGCAAGCTTCACAGTCACACACTGGTTCTTTGACCCCTTTACTCTTTTTCCCCGCTGCTCTGAGATGGGACTAATCACTTTTTGTACCCATCCAAACACCTGACGTTTCAAGACTCCGGTTGTCAATGCCAGCAGTGATTTCTCACCTGTGATTGGCTTCTCACTCCCTTAGGATGTGCTGTTTACAAGGCACATGGAGGTGGCTGTTATGAGACAGCACATATCGCCGTCACCACGTCAAATGGTGTGTTTATCTGTTATTTAGATCTTCTCTCTTTAGTCTTGATAATCTATCAGATTATGATTTGCATGCAGAACTTTGAGCATTTTTCAGAAAATGTATTTAATAGATAATCAAAAAAAGCAGCTTTTAAATGCCAGATGATGTGGAATTAAATTTTGGTGCAACTGATTAGCATTATGCACAGAGCTGCTGTCTGCAGGGGGATCGGACCAAGGCCAAGGTTTAGACACACTCATTAGCACCGTGAGCTGCTGAGACGTCAATGGTCCTCATATGGTGTGGTCTTTGCCCCCACAATGCTGTCGTCTGAGGTATATTATAGGGGGAAATAAATAATTTAAGCACTGTCACCCCTGGGAGCACTTTCCATTTTCAGATATCTTACATCACAGCTGCTGCCCTTCCTCCCTCCGTTCTAAATATAACCTTTTCTTCTGTCTGCAATGTGAGATTTTTTTACTCATCAGGCTAGAAAGTCTATAGCTCTGGGACTATTTATACACCCGACAAAGGACACATATAAATTACCGGTTTGGAAACTCAGTCAGGTTTCTCCTGAAGAGCAAAAAGTGGATGACCAATATCACAAGAAGGTTTGGAAATATAAACAAATGACAAGTTAATTTGAGAAAAAAGGAAAATGGAATTATGATCATAATGAACAAATTCTATCTGGACTTAATTATTCTGGTGCCAGACCACCGTGTTTATTTTTAAAAGCATGTGCAGATTAAATGTCTGGCTTTGCAGACTTATCAGAGGAGGGTGGGAATCAGCAAAGATCTTAACAAAGAGGGGAAATCGAGCTGAAACCTGACATTAAACATGGATTTCACTTCCTATTGGCTTTTTAAATGCATCATAATAATCATGATTTGATCCAAAGTTAGCCTTAATATCTTTTTGGTTTGCTATTTTCTGTATTAAAACAAAAATAAACAATTCAGTTTAAGTATTGATGATTAATAACGACTTAATACACAGCAAATTTTGAAATTCAAAATTTTAGAATAAAAATAATAAAGGTGCGGACCTCATATCATAAAAACCAAACTAATTGTCCTTTCAAAGGTGACAACATTCACAAAAAAATACCTCAAAAAACATTATTTTTCTTTACAATTTCCATGCAATAATGAAAACGGTAAAAATGTCAATTTGCTGCTTTATTGGGAATACATGGCTAGGAGCAGCAACCTCCTGAAGCCTTCGCCGGTTGCTGGGAAACTGGTACCAAGAAATGGTCTGACACCTAACACCCCAAAACTGTTGATTTGTTGGTTTTACACTTTTACCCTTTTTCTGTCTTCGTGGAACAGCTTCTTTTCCCTGCTGCTGTTATCTTAAGTATCATGCTTTCTTTGATGCTCTCAGGTTAAAATCTGATTAGAATACTAAACAAAGCATGTTGCAAACATGCAGCCGTAAATCCCTTTTCCCCCCCTTCTTCTCGACAGCCCCATTTTGATTTGGACACAGAGTGGGATTCCTCCAGCACACTCATCACCTGTTGTTGTGGTGCTGTCGCATTTCCTCTCTGTGGTGGTTGTCTCTGTAAAGACCGAGTTTGACATTCTTGTGGCATTTGGTGTCTCTGCGATCGTATCAAGCGAACGTGTGGGCTGCGACAGCAATAAACTGGCACGAACCCTGCTGCAGCTTTGCACTGGACCGCTCTTACCTTGGCAGATTTTACCAGTGCAGCTTAAAATCCCACCAACCCTCACATATGCTGCGAGTGATTTTTCCTTTTTTTTTTACCCTATCATCCACTTGAGATTATAGCCCATGAAGTATAACACATTTCCAGACACTTTGATCTTTTCATATTGAAAAGTGCTACTTTCTCATACTAGGAATTTTGAAACGGTTCCACTCCTCCTCTGCCTCCTTCTCCTCCATCGCTTCTTCTGTTCTTTCCCATCTCGCCGTGTGAACCAACACCTGCCCTTCTGGCGAGCAGTAATTGAGTTGAGCATTATTCAGGCGCATTATACAGCCAACAGTTTTGCTGGGTGATCATTGTGTATGTCGGCTGTATCCTAGGAGATCGGTGCATATCTAATAAGGAGTTTGTTACTCATTTTGCAGAGGGGGCACTTTGATGTCCGCCGTGTTGAATTTTCTGTTTTAGCTCAACATCTTCCTAATGAAGCAGAGGCCACAAGCCTCAGAATTGGTTGCTTATCAACTCTACAGCCCTTTTATTAGGAGTTGTTGTGAAGGCTTTAATTGGATACTGGAATAGGAAGTGTCTTAATTGCCTGTCAGCAATCAAATGTTCGAGATCTATCCACAGATGACAGGATTGTTAAAGGCATTGAGATATTTTACCAATAAACATCCGATACAAGTGTTCTTGTCCGTAACGTGATTATTTATTTCACGCAGAGCGTTACGTCCTCTTCTCCAACTAATTACTGATAAAACTGATGCTTCGCTGCCATCCTTGCTCTTAAAATCGACTCCCTCTGCTGTTTAATAAGAAATCCAATGAAAGAGGTTTATGTTGAGATTCATGGGCAAACTGCCTCTAATCTGCAACTTTCCGCTGGGAGTTGTGTATTTTAGGTGAAAAGTAAAGCCAACTCAGTTTTAAACAAAGTTAATGTGGGCAACGTTAATTTATCAGAGTGTTTTCGAGCTGTCAGAAGTTTGACGCTGTCAGAGAATCAGTTGGATGAGTGGCTGTTCTGACAGGGAGTTGGAGAACTTGACTCCGCTGCTCGTGGTTCACACCAGACTGTGACGTGTTTGACACCACGAGGCAACTCTGACCAAAATACACCTCCTCTGCAGCACAAGGTGTGGAGCAGGCTTTTTTTCTGTGCACGCTGCTGCTGATGACGTCAAATCATTCTGGTCCGTTCTTCGAGTTGTCTGCTGATGAGCAGAATCAGACATGACAGGACCAAACTGGATCAGCTCGGCCTCTGCGAAATGTGTCCTCTCTCGGTGGCAGCACTAACAATAGATCTGAGGCTTGGTAAACGTAGCTGTGAGCCAGGATACCTGCCACCTGTTAATTGAAGACTAAATCCTCCTCCTCTGGGTTTCTCCATAATTAATCACAGAGCGACTGACTCAGCTGTCTCGATATGTTCCATGAATTCAAACAATTGTTCAACCGTGATTCCACTCTGAAAATAAAAGGTGGGTGAACAGAGGTTTTTATTCAAGCAGGAGACAGAGTATGCTGCAGCTGGGTCTTATCAGCTGTGTTTGTAGGTGGGAAGAGCTGGCAAGTATCAGAGGGCAAACACAAGTCAGTAATTATTCCTAGGCGCTATAAGAAAGGAGTGGTGAAGCACTAGAAGCTGTCAGAGTGAGTGCTCACACAATCTCTGGGTGGAAAACGCCTGGAAAGGTTGTCCAATGAGACACAACGAGTCAACAGCCTTTATAGCTGCAGGCAGCTATGCACTAAAACACTGACATGTTTTTGTTTTTTAGCCTTTAAATGTTTTTTAAATGAAAGATTCCATATAAATCCCTGTCCTCCAGCACACTGATGCGGAATAGAAGCATCGTTATTATAAAAATTAAAATTTTTGTTGTGATTTTTGCAGTTTTTTATATTTTGAGTAGTTTTGGGTTTATAGTTGTCTCCCTCGTTTGCTTCAGGATCTTGTCATATTTTCTTCTATCACCTCCTGTGCTGCCTGTCCCTTGTTCACCTTTGATTTCCTTTTCATTAAAGTATTTCTTTGTTCTTCTGGAAACTGCTTCCCATTTCTAAAACCACAGCCAACTGTGACACTGATGTACACACAAAAGCTACAGAGAATGAATCTGGAGGAATTTCCTGATAAACAAGCATGAAAAAGATCAATATAAACCAAATAAATCAATTTATAGCAACGTTAGTTATGAAGTTAATTTAAAATGACTTAACTTAAGAATAAGAATAACCTTTATGTGTCATTTAGGATGGAAAAGCAATGCTGCAAACAGCAAAGACACAAATCAGAACACATGAGGAAATCTCTGGAAAGAAAAACGGCAAGATTAAAGCTGCAATGGCAAATTTGGAAAACAAATTAACTTACATTTTACCTTGCCTGTTAACAACGTTCTAACAAAAATATATGGTGAAGATAAAAAAAATAAAAACAATTAATATTTTGGTTCTCTTGCAATTGTCCTAAAACCTCCACCAGTGGACCAAAAGCAACTATTGGACCATCTGGTTGTTGGTCTCGGGGAACTGCTGTACTTTTCTAGTCAATAATTATTACTAATAAATTCAAATTCAAAGATACTTTATTAATCCCAGAGGGAAATTAGTGTTTCAGTACACACAATTCTGAGATCAGACATACATACATACATAGGCATAGACACATGACAAGAAACGGTGACTGTAGTCATTCGCAACCCAAGTTGCGCTACCTTAATAGAGATCAGAGGGTTTATATGAGGATTGAC